>NW_017670448.1:331394-355788 GCF_001879085.1 Nicotiana attenuata
GATTAACAACTGATCGACCAAACCTATTCTCTAAACCGCCCACCTACCCGTTCAATCTTGGCCGTTGATCAAAATGATCAACGGCCACCAGACCTCCTGTTCTAATTAAACCCAAAGACCCAACCCCTTTTCATTTTCCGAACTCCGCCGCCCCTGAATCCCCCTTCTCTCTCAATCACTATCAAATCCCTCTCAAATCTATGGCTTCCAAGGTCGTCGGAGACCTGTATCCACCTCCCCAAGGCTTCTACGTGTCGATTTTGTGGTCGTATGACCATATTCATGAAGGGTTTTGTCCAGTCTTTGCTCGATGGCTATTCTCCGGTCGTCTCTGACCTTCTCTCCGGCTAGCCATGGCTATTCCGAGTCAGAACTCTTGACTCTCCATGCTTAGATCAATGATTTTCAAAGCCTTTCTCATCATTTGGGGTTCTTCTAGAATCCTAACCTCTAAGGTCCTTCCGATTCTTTAGATCTGTTTCAGATCTATGTTTGCTTGAACTTCTAAGCGTTTTCTTAAATTCTCTTTAAAACTCTGCTTTCAAACTCTTTCCCTTTTCCGATTAGGGTTTTCTTGTTAAGTTATTTCAAAAACTTTTCTCTGATTTTGACATATGTTGCCATGTTTGCTCGTGTTATCTTGCTGCCTGAGTTTGCATGTTAAAGCCCCAATTTCTTTTGGACTGTTCATTAGGAAAATGTTTTGTTTGCTTGAGTTTTATCCGATCTGTTTGTTTATCCATCTTTAAAATTCTTTTTATTGCTGAAAACTCTATTGCTTTGAGTCTGAGACTGTTAGTTTAAGTGCATGAATTCGATTTGAAGTTCTTTATTTCGAAACCTCTTGCTCCTTTGTGTGATTCTTCTGATTATGGTTTCTTATCATCTCTAAAACTTGATTATGTTCGAAACCCTAATTTTTCAATGGAGGTTTTCCTCACCTATACTGTGAGATCTTCGCATGCTTTTGATATTCTATGTTTTTTTTCACTACTCATTCAACTGACTATCATGCTTCGAGTGTTGCTATCTATTGAATTTTCTTTTTGTGCTACTATTGCATGATATTTTCTTTTGCCAACAGGCTTGGCCTCGCATATATAATGTTTATGTACCCAAGTTTATATACTGATTCTCCTTCTTTGACTGATTTCAAAACTTGTGACTAATTTCAAACTTTTCCTTTGTGAAATTCTGATTTCGCTTGCCCGTTAAAAGTTTAACTGATTTCTTTCGTGTTTTGCCGTTACTGAATCCTTTCCAAAATTAGAGTATCTCTAATCTAGACTCGATTGCTAGCTAAATGTTTTACTACTACTTTTGTGGCAACTATCAGCCTGCTGACAATTGATTTCTTTCATTGTTTTAAAAGCCTGTCAATACCCGTTAAACACGTGCTTCCTTAATTAAAGGGAATCACTTGTATAATTGATTCCGAATCATGATTGTTTCCATGTTTGTGGCTTATTAGCTCTCTCTCACTCGTTTACAAAAATTATAATCCCTGTACTTATTTTCTTCAAGACACGAACACAGCGCCATAACACTTGAGTTCAAAACACAGACTACACTAAAACTCTCTCTTCTCTGCTACTACTTTCCTGCCTTACCTAGCCGGCTGAAACCAAGGCTAGGCTGTGGGGAAACTTATTGTTTTATGCATTTTGGCATTTCTTACTGGTATGTTCTAATTAATTTTTCCGCACCAACACAACATGCATTATTTACTGTTTCTTGCATTCTTGCCTGCCCACTGATTGTTTTAGCCCATGCACCCTTATTTAGCATGCTGTAATTTTATTTCTCCTGTTCTTAATCAATGTTTATTGAGGGTTGGGGTAATTGGTTTTAAATTGGAGGTCCAATTCAGGCTGTAATTGAAATGCAATTGGGGCTAGATTTTAAATAGCCACTTTTTCCTTATTTATTTTATAAAAAATAGCAAATTAATTTCTGAAAACAAATTAAAAGCACTAAAAATATTTATAATTTATAATTATCAATTTAAAAATACTGGGCTTAATTTTATGAATATAACCGCAATTAGATCTTAAAAGATGCTAATATTGCAATGGTATGCAATTTAGCTTAAAAAATACTAAATAAATTTGTAAAAATATGAAAAAATTATCTTAGCTATGTTTTAGCATAAATATGAGAATCCAATAAATGAATCATCAAAAAACAATAATTTTGGAAATTATTATTGGATTTTTAGGGATAAAATAGGGCAATAAATTGATTTAAAAATCTTTAGAATTTAAGCAAAAATAATAAAACATTTGGGCATACTTATATATGCATGCATATGCTATTTTGAAAGTATTTTGCCTATGAAAAAATATATAGGGAAAAATTGGATATCAACAAACCTAGGCTTTGATACCAACTTGTCACGACCCTAAAACCGACCTGGTCGTGATGGCGCCTATCGTGAAACTAGGTCAGCCGACACAATTCCCGAATTAACCATTATTCAATAAAAATCATTTTTAAGCCTTTAATTAATCAATATCTCATAACGTAAGTCTAAATGAACAGTGCGGAATAAATACACAAGCCCGACATCGGGTTGTCACAAGTCACGAGCATCTACTAAGGTCTGAATACAACAAAGAGTCTCTATACTAAAAAAATCTAAGGAAGACAAGAGGGAGAAGAGTAGGGCTGCGAACGTCGGGCAGCTACCTTGCTAACTCCGATGACTCTGCCACTGAGCAATCAACACCCGCTACCGGGTTCAGAAATACCTGAATCTGCACACAAGGTGCAGGGAGTAATGTGAGTACACAAACTCAGTAAGTAATAAAAGTAAATGAAAGCTGAGCAGCAAGAAAACACGTAAACCACGTCATAACGCTACAGCAAATGCAGTACATTTCCAAAACAGTACAGCAATCTTTTCTTTGTAAATCAAGCTCAATTTCAGTAAAACCTTTTAAAACCACTATCAATAGTTTAAAACGAGTGATAAAACAGTGAGTAAAAATGATAGAAACCTAAACAGCCCCTCGGGCAAAATATCAATAGAACCAACCCCTCAGGCTACCTCACAATCACTCGTAATCAGCCCCTCGGGCATAACATGAATCAAGAACCGCCCCTCGGGAAAAACATGCATCAAGGACAGCCCCTCGGGCAACAACGGCCCCTCGGGCAATATCACATGTCACACTGGGTAGCCGCGCTAACTGGGGGTGTGCAGACTCCGGAGGGGCTCCTACAGCCCAAGCGCTATAACAAGCCATCTCGTGGCATAATCAAACTGGCCCTCGGCCTCATAAAAAGCCATCTCGTGGCGTAACAAATCAGGCCCTCAGCCTAATAATCATGAATTAGTAACAACTTGCTGTGGCGCGCAGCCCGATCCCATAATATCCTCACAACACAGGCCCTCGGCGTCACTCAGTCAGAAATCTCTCAAGCGACTCGGGCAACAATAAAACATGATGTTCAGCCCAAAATGTCATTTAAAATGTCAAAACGGAGTAAATACGGCTGAGTTATGAAAACAGTAGAATACAGCATGACTGAGTACAAATATGAAGTCAAAACAGTGAGGAATAGTAGTAAAAATCCCCTAAGGGCCCAAAACAGTTGGCACGAGGCCCAAATATGGTATTCAGCCCAAAACATGGTAATACTTTCCAAAACACAATGATATCAAATAGTTTTCAACCAAATACGCGACTTAACAGTCGTACGGGACGGACCAAGTCATAATTCCCAACGGTGCACGACCCCACGCTCGTCATCTAGCGTGTGCGTCACCTCAAAGTAGCACAACGATGTGAAATCCGGGGTTTCATACCCTCAGGACAACATTTACAATCATTACTTACCTCAAATCGGTCTAAACTCTAGCCCGCGATGCCTTTTCCTCTCAAATCGGCCTCCAAATGCTCCAAATCTAACCAAAATCAGTATATTATCATCAATATACGCTAAAGGAACAAAGCCCAAGCAAAAATAATCAAATTAACTCAAAAATTCCGAAATTGGCTCAAACCCGGCCCCCGTGCCCACATCTCGGAATCCGATAAAAATCACAAAACTGGAAAACTCATTCGCTCACGAGTCTACCCATATCAAATTCACCAAAATCCGACATCAAATGGCCATCCAAATCCCCAAAAACAACTCTCCAAACCTTCCTCCATTTTTCCCAATTTTCACCCCAAATTCCCAAACTAAATGATAAGAATCAAGACATAATCATGAGATTTAACCAAATTTGAGTGAAGAACACTTACCCCGATCAATCCTCTGAATATCCCTTCAAACATCGCCTCAGTCCGAGCTCCATAGCTCCAAAAATGCAAAAATGGCCGAAATCCTCGAAATAGAGTACTTTATAATCTGCCCAGGCATTTACCCTATGCTATCGCAGACAAACTAAAGCGATAGCGAAGTATAAACTTTTCTAGCCCCTCTTTTACCCTATGCGATCGCGGCCGTTACCCCGCGATCACGTAGAACAAATTTTTCCAACAGCCTTCTCCAACTCTTTCGGACAGCCTCTCGTATAATGGTCATAACTTTTTGTACAAAACTTCACATTACAATGGGTTTAACTTTCTGAAAACTAGACATCAAGGGCTACAACTTTCCTTTTTGGATCATCTTCAAATTCCTTATAGATTGTGAGATATAAGCTTCCAAAGTCGGGTTAGTGCAGCAGAGATTTTACTCTATGCGATAGCGGGAAGATTTACGCGATCGCATAGCACAACTCCATTTTTCCAAATTTTCTCTATGCTAACGCTGTCAGATCTATGCTAACGCATTGTACACCCCTGAAGCCAAAAACCAGCAACTAGAAATGGCCTAGAAATGGTCTGAAACCACCCCGAAACTCACCTGAGGCCCTCGGAACCTCAACTAAACATGTCAACACATGCCATAATATCATTCAAACTTGTTCCAACCTTCTGAACGCTCAAAACAACATCAAAACATCGAATCACCCTCGGATTCAAGCCTAAGAATTCCAAAACTTCCGAATTCCGAATTCGATCAAAAAGTCTATCAAACCTCGTCCGAATGACCTGAAATTTTGCACACACGTCACAAATGACAAAATGGACCTACTCCAATATCCGGAATTCCATTCCGCCCCCGATATCAAAATTTCCACTGCCGACCGGAAAATGCCAAATTTCCAACTTTGCCAATTCAAGTCTAAATCTACCACGGACCTCCAAAATACATTCCGGACGCGCTCCAAAGTCCAAAATCACCTAACGGAGCTAACCAAATCATAAAAAAATCCAAATCCGAGATCAAATACTAAAAAGTCAAAACTTGGTCAAACCTTTCAAATTTTAAGCTTCAAACAGAGAACTGTTCTTCCAAATCCATTCTGATTACCCTGTAAACCAAAACCGACAATTTATATAAGTCTTAATACATCACACGGGGCTAGTCATGCCCGAGAACTGGAGAGTGAAGTGCAAAAGCTCAAAACGACCGGTCAGGTCGTTACATCCTCCCCCACTTAAACATACGTTCGTCCTCGAACGTGCCCAGAGTTGTTTCGAAAACCATCAAATCGTTGTGTAACCTTACCATGCACATACCTCGGGGTGATCCCATGTCACCCTATCTCATATAAGTCTGATAACACAATGTAACTGAAATTTCGCAATCCAACCTAGCCCATAAACCTTAGAACAACATTTCCACTTCTGAAATCATCTACAAGATCAGAATCTCACATCTATACTCCGAATAAGTCTGAACAAGATGTAACAGACCATACCTACAGCCTCAGATATAATTACATGATATACCACATAGCTCAAACTCTCGTAGAGATAACTTCTGATCACAGCAGTTGCTCGGAACAACCGAATATCGATAATAAACCTCTTATCATATAAAGACTCATTCCAACACTTCCATATACTGCCAACGATAAATAAAACACGTAGAAAGTCATACCCATTCCTCAGATCAACCATTCGTGAAACCACTTCTCCTTTGGCAAGGACCATAGCAAATTTTTGAGCCGAACATCGATACTATCCTTCTAACACGCTGAAACCAAATACGTTTGTATTCATTCTAGATCCCAACGATCTCATCTAACCCAACACAACTACTCCGGTGACATGACACATCAACACAATCTAATGCCACAACTCGTGCAATCTGCGTACCAATAAGCAACAATCCGAACGTACTCAAATCATGAAAAATGACTCAAATGAGAGAGTTGTACCGCAAGCTCACCAGTACCACCACACGCAATGCTGAGAACCCGTCAAACATCGTAGAAACAGAACACACAAATCTAACCCGAAGGGTCAAACCTCCACATAACTTCGCTTCAATGCGCGACCCTATCCAAACACTGGTCCACATGAAACACCTCAAGTCATTATGCTTAAAATTGACAACCACACGCAATTTGATGTCTAGAATCAAAGCAAATCATCATAACCACGGCGAAGCAATTGACATAACATTACACAAACCCGAAAGGACACAACCGATACGCCATCCGCCGAGCAATATCCAATACTCTTCCCGCTCGAATTCCACTGAGAGACCCCGATAAAACCGCACCACATGTGCCTATAACCAACAAATCCCAACGCCTCGCAACACGGAAAGGTAACTCATAGATCTCCCCAAATCACTAATAAGCTCAATAACAATCGAATCAACACATCCCTCAACAATACAACTCGGAGTCAGCCAAGCTGACTCGAGTTAGAACACACATCCATATTGGCCTACCAATGAACCCCTTATCAAGGAGTTCCTAAAGCTGCTCCTTCAACTTCTTTAACTCCGCCGATGCCATACGATACGGTGCCCGGCACCAAATCAATACCGAAATCAACAACCCTGTCCAACGACATGCCCGGGAGCAGGAAACATATTCGGAAAATCCCTTAACACCGGAACTGAATCAATGGTAGGAGTCTCTGTACTGACATCCATCACGTAGGCCAAATAAGAAAGGCAACCCTTCCCAGCCATCCGCTGGGTCTTCAAAAATGAAACCACCCTACTGGGAACATAATCCGTC
This sequence comes from Nicotiana attenuata, assembly GCF_001879085.1. Taxonomy (NCBI): domain Eukaryota; kingdom Viridiplantae; phylum Streptophyta; class Magnoliopsida; order Solanales; family Solanaceae; genus Nicotiana; species Nicotiana attenuata. The sequence continues at coordinate 338,434 of NW_017670448.1, forward strand.
GAACCTCACCACTGAAACCATGGCATTCCCGGCATAGCCAACATCGCTATCCTAGCGCAACAGCCTAGAATAACACGACACAGAGACAAGCAGTCCATACCCAATATCACACCAAAATCTAGCATACTAAGCAACAAGGATCCATTCGGGTCTCCAAACCTCCAATAGTTACCACACAAGACCGATATACGCGGTCCACAACCACGAGCTAACTATTTATGAGGACTCCCAGTCTCCAAATCCATACAGCACGCGAATCACCATATCCGATCCCAAGTCCACCGTCCGAATATACAACACACCTCTAATACCCAATCATTCCACGAGAGGTACTCCTATAATTCTTCTGTGCCACCAAGCAAACTCGAATATCAGCAGTCGATCCAACAAGAGAGTGCCACAATACTAGTGAAGTATCCTCAACTCAAACATCACCCTTTCTAAAATGTATACCCTCATCAAGCCACACCAATCAGTGATCTCATTAATCTAGTCATCTGAAACTGTCCATGCTACCTAAGAATTTGTGAGCTTCCTTTCAAAACTGAACCGTGACCTTACACATGCAAATCTCAATCCTACACAACATACCGCATATACCATACCATCCTAGGATAAACATGAGAACTTCATATCCATTCCGAGCCATAAGCAACTTCGTACTCAACTAGCCAAGAACTTTCCAGTGATCCCATCTAGAAGAAAATCACTATACATCCCATGCTCCTCACACTGGTAGAAAATATACATCTCTAACCATGGTAGAAACCATAAAGAACTCTCTGAATTCCAATTGCACAAAACTAAACCGTCAAGACTGAATCCTTCTAACTCAACCAAGCTACGCAGGCCACTAAAACCCAAGAGCATTGCTGCGAAACATCTGTAGAAACTCATTACCTCATAAGCACCCAAAGAACTAGTCATATCCTTACCATGCCGAACCGGCCTACTACCAAGCTATCCCATCTATCCAAGTTCCTTCTGATTTACCTTCAACATAATACTTTTTCTCGCTATAACACCACAATCCTTGACCCAGACTCGAGACCCAAGACAGTGTCCTACGGTTCACAAGTCGTTGACTTCTCTCTCAAATATCCCCAAAAGCACCACATTCGAAATACTTTCCCTGAAGAGACTTCATGCGAATCTAAGGCCATTACCTTCACCTTCCTGATACTGATGTGTAGAATCCATAATGATATAGAAATACCATGAGTCTTGACACCCTCCAATGCAAACCTTAGTTTCTAGCCAAATATACAACCTGAAAATCTCCAATTATTACATGTAAAATCTTGAACCCATTAGAACCATTCTCGAGAATCATCCACTCTAATCAAATCGCAATTAGACCGATCAAACGGACTGGACGACCTGTGCTCCGTTAGCTCTCCGACACCGCAGAATGTAACCTCACCTTAATGCAACCTAGCAACTTCCTGTTCTATGCACCGTACATCCTTTACCAATAACAACTCAAGTCATTCCGTGATTTTCATACGCCCATAAAGCATAACATAACCTTTATTGAAGTTTCCTTTACTCGATCCATCCTCGGTCTCAACCTCCGTAAGCGATAACTGATTCACCAGTACGCCTCAAACTGGAACCAACATAGCACATAACCGTGCAATCAACTAATCAATAGAAGACTCCCCCACTTGGCTCAAAGCCATAGATCAAAACACACAATAACTCATAATGCATATACTCTATTACTGCCATAATACCATAGTGAGATTACACTCAATCCTTCATAAGCTCGTGCAACACTGACCATCTAGTACTTCAAATCTTCTGCAAATCTCGCATTCACCCTCGTAACAATCAAGCCCACTCTCTTAAGCGACCCAAATTCAAATTGCAACACATATATTTCACTGGTAAAAGAGATCTTCCAACAAACAACATAAGGATCACACAAACTTCAGAACATTCCGCAGGAGATAACCCATCTGCTTCGCCTCAAACTAACATCTCTTTACACCCTTCCACCGTCATAAACATTACGCAGTCACTTAATCTTCCTGAGTCTGAACTCATATCACAACGTCAAAATCTACTTCAATTCCCAACTAGGCAACATGAAAAGATCCTTCAACACACCCACAACTCGGGGCTTTATATCAAATCACGATGGAAATCAAGCACCAGATAGTTCTTGCTACCCCAAAGAAGACCCTCCTCATCTCATTCAATTCATATGAACACATCTCGCAGTCACATCACACTCATCACATAACTATCCAGTCATCACTTCCCTTAATAGGGGCACTATCGAACATAAAAATCCCGAAACACGCACTCGCGCAATCAATAGCTCAGGGCTCAAGCTACAGGCAAGGCCCGGCCTCAAGTCCTCCAGACAAGACCAACATCAACACACAGAGATCACATCTCACCCCTCGATCAGGGAATCACAAGCCGTCAATGCACAGCCGATACCGTGCACTCATGCGCACATACAAATGCGTGGAAGGAATTCAAAGAGTTACATTTCAAGCTGAATCAAGGACGCACGACAAGAATTCAATAATGTGAAGTTTTTCCTAAAGGTTCTGCAGCCTCCCATGGATAAGTACAGACGTCTCCGTACCGATCCGCGAAACTCTACTAAACCTGCTCATGACTCGTGAGACCTATGTAACCTAGGCTCTAATATCATCTTGTCACGACACTAAAATCGACCCGGTCGTAATGGCACCTATCGTGAAACTAGGCCAGCCGACACAATTCCCGTATTAACCATTATTCAGTAAAAGTCATTTTTAAGCCTTTAATTAATCAATATCTCATAATGTAAGTCTAAATGAACAGTGCGGAATAAATACACAAGCCCGACATCGGGGTGTCACAAGTCACGAGCATCTACTAAGGTCTGAATACAACGAAGAGTCTGAAAATATACTAAAAACAATCTAAAGATGACAAGAGGGAGAAGAGCAGGGCTGCGAACGTCGGGCAGCTACCTTGCTAACTCCGATGACTCTGCCACTGAGCAATCAACACCCGCTACCGGGTTCAGAAATACCTGAATCTGCACACAAGGTGCAGGGAGTAATGTGAGTACACCAACTCAGTAAGTAATAAAAGGAAATGAAAGCTGAGCAGTAAGAAAACACGTAAACCACGTCATAACGCTACAACGAATGCAGTACATTTCCAAAATAGTATAGAAATCATTTACTTCGTAAATCAAGCTCAGTTTTAGTAAAACCTTTTAAAACAACTTTCAATAGTTCTAAACGAGTGATAAAACAGTATGTAAAAATGATAGAAACGTAAACAGCCCCTCGGGCAAAACATGTACCATACACCGCCCCTCGGGCAAAATATCAACAGAACCAGCCCCTCGGGCTACCTCACAATCACTCGTAATCAGCCCCTCGGGCATAACATGAATCAAGAACCGCCCCTCGGGCAAAACATGGATCAAGGACAGCCCCACGGGTAATACCATGAAACAACAACAGTCCCTCGGGCAATATCACACATAGGGTACCCGCTCTCACTGGGGGTGTGCAGACTCCAGAGGGGCTCCTCTAGCCCAAGCTCCATAACAAGACATCTCGTGGCATAATCAAACTGGCCCTCGGCCTCATAACAAGCCACCTCGTGGCGTAACAAATTAGGCCCTCAGCCTCATAATCATGAATCAGTAACAACTTTCTACGGCGCGCAGCCCAATCCCATAATATCCTCACAATATAGGCCATCGGCCTCACTCAGTCAGAAATCTCTCAAGCCACTCGAGCAACAATAAAACATGATGCTCAGCCCAAAATGTCATTTAAAATATCAAAACGGAGTAAATACGGTTGAGTTATGAAAACAGTAGACAGCATGACTGAGTACAAATATGAAGTTAAAACAGTGAGGAATAGTAGTAAAAATCCCCTAAGGGCCTAAAACAGTTGGCACGAGGCCCAAATATGGCATTCAGCCCAAAACATGGTAATACTTTCCAAAACCCAATGATAGCAAACAGTTTTCAATCAAATACGCGACTTAACAGTCGTACGGGATGGACCAAGTCACAATTCCCAACGGTGCATGACCCCACGCTCGTCATCTAGCTTGTGTGTCACCTCAAAATAGCACAACGATGTGAAATCCGGGGTTTCGTACCCTCAGGACAACATTTACAATCATTACTTACCTCAAATCATCCAAACTCTAGCCCGCGATACCTTTGCCTCTCAAATCGGCCTCCAAATGCTCCAAATCTAACCAAAATCAGTATATTATCATCAATATACGCTAAAGGAACAAAGCCCAAGCAAAAATAATCAAATTAACTCAAAAATTCCAAAATTGGCTCAAACCCGGCCACCGGGCACACGTCTCGGAATCCGATAAATATCACAAAACTGGAAAACCCATTCGCTCACGAGTATACCCATATCAAATTCACCAAAATCCGACATCAAATGGCCATCCAAATCCCAAAATCAACTCTCCAAACCTTCCTCCATTTTTCCCAATTTTCACCCCAAATTCCCAAACTAAATGATAAGAATCAAGACATAATCATGAGATTTAACCAAATTTGAGTGAAGAACACTTACCCCGATCAATCCTCTGAAAATCCCTTCAAAAATCGCCTCAATCCGAGCTCCATAGCTCCAAAAATGCAAAAATGGCCGAAATCCTCGAAATACAGTACTTTATAATCTGCCCAGGCATTTACCCTATGCTATCGCAGACAAACTAAAGCGATAGCGAAGCACAAAATTTTCCAGCCCTTCCCAATGCGATCGCGGCCATTACCCCGTGATCGCGTAGAACAAATTTTTCCAACAGCCTTCTCCAACTCTTCCGGACAGCCTCTAGTATAATGGTCATAACTTTCTATACAAAATATCAAATAACAATTGGTTTAACTTTCTGAAAAGTAGACATCAAGGGCTACAACTTTCATTTTTGGATCATCTTCCAATTCCTTATAGATTGTGAGATATAAGCTTCCAAGGTCGGGTTAGTGCAGCAGAGATTTTATTCTATACGGTCTCGGGAAGACTTACGCGATCGCATAGAACAACTCCATTTTTCCAAATTTTCTCTATGCTGACGCGGTCAGATCTATGCTAACGCATTGTACACCCCTGAAGCCAAAAACCAGCAACTAGAAATGGCCTAGAAATGGTCCGAAACCACCCCGAAACTCACCCGAGGCCCTCGGGACCTCAACCAAACATGCCAACACATCCCATAACATCATTCAAACTTGTTCCAACCTTCGGAACGCTCAAAACAATATCAAAACATCGAATCATCCTCGGATCAAGCCTAAGAATTCCAAAACATCTGAATTCCGAATTCGATCAAAAAGTCTATCAAACCTCGTCCGAATGACCTGAAATTTTGCACACACGTCTAAAATGACACAACGGACCTACTCCAATTTCCGAAATTCCATTCTGACCCCTATATCAAAATTTCCACTGCCGACCAGAAAATGCCAAATTTCTAATTCGCCAATTCAAGCCTAAATCTACCACGGACCTCCAAAATACATTCCGGACGCGCTCCAAAGTCCAAAATCACCTAACGGAGCTAACCAAATCATAAAAAATTCAAATCCGAGATCGAATACTAAAAAGTCAAAACTTGGTCAAACCTTTCAAATTTTAAGCTTCAAACTGAGAACTGTTCTTCCAAATCCATTCCGATTACCCTGAAAACCAAAATCGATGATTTACATAAGTCATAATACATCACACGAGACTAGTCATGCCGGAGAACTAGTGAGCGAAGTGCAAAAGCTCAAAACGACCGGTCAGGTCGTTACAGGGAAGCGAGGCTCAGATGGTTCGGGCACGTACAGAGGAGAAGCTCAGATGCCCCGGTAAGGAGGTGTGATCGGCTAGCTTTGGAAGGCATGAGAAGAGGTAGATAGCAGCCTAAGATGTATTGGGAATAGGTAATCGGGTAGGACATAGCATGGCTTCAACTTTTCGAGGACATGACCCTTGATAGGAAGCTATAGAGGTTGAGTATTAGGGTTGTAGGTTAGGATGTAGTTGAGTCTATTTCTATTTCGTACCTATGTGAAGCTAGTCTGGTAGGATTTTTGTCTTAGACTGCTAGTGGTTAATGTTATGTTCTCACTACTGTTTTGTTTTTCATAGTGCCGGGTCTATTTACTGGCTATTGCTTTTGTTTTTTAATCTATTTTCTGGTCTTTATGATGCTGCTATTATTCCTATGGTATCTGTTGAGGGTATTAATATATTGTCTCTTTTTGCCTTCTTTGAATCGAGGGTCTTTCTGGAACAGCCTCTCTACTTCCTCGGGGTAGGAGTAAGTTCTGCATACACACTACCCTCCCCAAAATCCACTTTGTGGGATTTTACTGGGTCGTCGTCGTTGTAAAAACGTTGGGTTTGCTTCTAAAGCAGTCTTTGTATTTTAAAAATTGAACCAAAGTATTTTTCTGAAATTGAAAAGAAACCAAACATAAGCAATAAGTTCACAAATGCTATACAAAAGTAAAACTTGTCAAAGAAACATTTTTCTAAAATTTATTTCTCAAAATCGAAATCGTCGAAACTTAATTTAAACAAATCGAAGAAACTAAAAAAATTGAGTCCTCCAGGATATATTATCATTGAGATTGGGAGATTTTATACTGTCACACCTCCTTTTTTACCACCCATAGGGGGTATATAAGGGAGTTTTTCCAATTGAAGTGACATTATTTCAAATGGGATTATTTTATTCATTTAGAGTCGCCACTTGGGATTATTATTATGGTGTCCCAAGTCACCGGTTTATTTTAAAATCCCAAGTCGAGGAAAATCGACTTTATTTAAAAAGTCTGCGAACCTGAAATTCTAAGTAAGGAATTATGTTAACCCGGTAGAAGGTGTTAGGCATTCCCGGGTTCCGTGATTCTAGCATGGTCGCTTAAACTATTAATAATTGGCCTATTATCTGATTTATTACGCGTTTTAAACCTATTGTGCATTTTTAACTTTATAACCGCTTTTAATTATTTTATGGAATTATTCTGGAACAAGTTACGATTGTCGTACACTTGTTTGTTTGATACACATTGCGAATCATGTCATGAGAACCGTACCCACGATCTACAACATGTTTAATTTATTAAAGTTATTAGAAGTTGTTGCCGAGTCACATAAATGTACCCCCGGATTTGAAAATTAGGTATCACAACTACGTCACGGGAACCGTACCCGTAGCTATGATGATTTGTTACAAACGCGCCTAAAGCAAACTACAAATGTTCAAAGTATTTTCTACACTAGTTAATATTAATGTGAGGGCCATGGGTTATGAATTCTTCTTGTGAATGGCACGCCTCAAATTATTTTAAAGGATTATACTCAATTAAAGCAATCCAAGGACTAATTTGAACTTAATATAAAGCTATTAATTATATACATGTTTGGGGATATATGTATCGGACCTTTAATCATTTTTGACAAGGAAACTGGGCCAACCGCAGCATTTGGTCAGGAACCAATCAGCATTTGAAGCTGTATTGGGCTCAGAATTTGGCCTAGTCCAATTTTATCTAAAGCTGGCCCACATTGAGCTTACATTAGGCGGGCCCAGTCACTAACGTTTACTAGCTGGGCCTATCCACCTCTACATTTAAACTAGCCAAGACTTACACAATACATGTTTGTCAAAAACCGATTCACTTTTAAGTAGGAAAATCAGAATCTGAAATCAACATGTAAGTCACATTGAAGATTAATTTCACTACTATAATTTGCAAGACATAAAAGACATGCATTCATACTATATGTTCACAAGGGAAGCTTTATAATCTAGCCACACTATTGGATTTGATGTCCAGGCCCAATGGTCTGGACCCAGACCTGCTCAGGTGATTCCCAGATTTGGGCCTTGTTGCAAGTCTGGCCCAATTTATATTGCATTCAAGCGGTTCTGTAATACTGGGCTGTGCCTATTACAAAGGAATCATATTGTCATGAATCTAACTAATAATCATACATAATCAAGTTCGAAATTATGACATTCTAACAGTCCATTTGACAGTCCGTAAATTTAAAACATACTCCTAAATCCAACCAAGTATCTAAAGAAGAAAAGAAAGGAAAATTTTAAAGTAAACAACAACATTCTTCCTAACTTCAGGCCTTTCAACTGTTACCATGTCCTTCAAACCAGCTTCAACTTGCAAGAAATCAGCTAGAGAGTTATTTCCTACAAGCCAAGCCTTCAATTCCAGCTATGAAATTGCTTTGCCTTATTGCCGGTCACATACAAAATAACATAAATAAAGTGCAAATTTCAGTATTTGTGGAAATCCATTTGCTAGTGTATTCTTAACTAAAATGACAAAGCAAGCAGAAAGCACGAAGGAAGACCACTTCAGTAATCGAAGTTCACATTTAGTATAAGTTATTGACTAAAAATCTTCAAACTTAGACATCTTTTAAAGATGGAGTTACAAACATCAGCAAACCAAACAAAGGGAGTCATGCTGGTTTATTTCCATGTTCAACCAGTAAAATCTACTACATTTACACCAAATCAGTCAAATATCACATAGAACTCATTCATTACACATATCTTGCAAACTTGTTGATATTATATCATTTCAAAGCAAGCAGTACATGAGGAGAAATGAGATCAGTACCTTATAACAACAAGAACCAAACAGTAAACAGATGAAATGTTTGATCAAAATTTCAAGGAAGGAGCAGCCAACAAAAAAAATCAAGCAGCAGCAGTGTAAAATCAACCTAGAAAACCCAGAATTAACTCTCAAATGTCTCCAAAATTAGAGTATCAGAAAACAAGCCTAGAAGTTTAATCAGAAAAACTGAAGTTTTCAAAAATATTTCAAGGAGTTTTTCTCTTTTGCTTTCAGAGCTTTTTGGGTGCAGAAAATGCTGATCTAAATCTGTGTATTCTTAGGGTTATGAAATCTGATTGTTTGTGTGAGAATGAGTGAATAGCTTTCTTTTTATAGTGTTGGTCCAAAAATAGCATCTGAGGAATATACTACCCTAATTCTTTGGATGGTACAGCTGTTGTGACAGAGAATAATGTCCAGCTGTCCATTTTTCAGCATCTTTTAAAACCAATTTTGGACAGCTGATACATTTCTAGAACTTTCATCTTAGGTCTGGGCCAATTGTCATGGCCAAATGGCCCAAAACAGGCCCAAGTTATGGCCAGATGGCCCAAGACAGGCCAAAGCCCAATAATAAACTCAGGCCTTGACTGAGCAGCCCTTCAATGGCCAATACCAGAAATCAAGAATCAGAGTAAAATTGTGCAAATCACTTAATCAACAAATCACTTGAACGTCTGAAGCTAAACTAGCACACATATTTAACTAAAACTAAAAATCCAATTAAAGCCTAATCAGTTAACTGTTTTAAATTAACCTAAAACCAATTATAATTAACTAAAGCACATGCAATTTAGCCATTAATCTAACTACGCTAACAACGAAACCAAGCACAGAAAATATTAGTGTGAGCGCGTGATTTTTGCCCTATATGAATTACTCCCATAAATTCAAAACATAATAATTTCTTTCAGTATTTACAATTGTTGTGGATTTTTGTGGCATTTTTTGTTAATTATTTGCATTTTGTCTGTGCATTTTAATTCATAAAAATACAAAATATGTGGCATTTGAATTTAGGATTTAATTTTACATTTTAGGATTAATTAGCGAATTACTTATTTTATAAAATGGGAAAAATCACAAGATAGTTTAATTTGCAATTTTGGAGTTAATTTTTGATTTTAGTAGTTTTCCTTTTTAATTTGTTAATTTTGATAATTATCATTTACGCTTAATTAGTGTATTTAGATCAATTAGGTCTAGGAATTAATTTAGATTTTTTTTACTTTAATTTTTGGAAAAAGAAAATAACAAAAAAGAATTTGGGAAAAGAAAAGGAATAGAAGAGAGTTGTTTGGGCCAAGTCCTTATTCTTTTACCCAGGCCCAATGCTCTTTTCCCCAAAGTCAGCCAAACCCGCCCCGTTCCAGCCCAAGAACCCGTGACCCGACCCGTTCTCTAATACACACGCAAACAATCACACGGAGCTCCCTAAGCCTAAATCCCTCAGCGCGTACTGTTCACCATCGTCCTCACCTGAATCCAATCCCCAATTCAGTCCAAATTCAGGCGAGTGAATCCTAAATCCTTAACCCACGCGTCCCTCCTTCTCTCATCTTGCTGTTAATAACGGTTTCTGACGCGAGATTCCCCTCCCCTCTCACTCGCTCGAGTTGGGTATATCTCACAATTGGAAGGTTCCGGAGGCGGATTCGCTGGATGAGTGTGAGGTGTTGGATTGATTTCACTCAATCCGAGCCCCACATTCATCAAGGGATTCGTTTTCAAATAGGGTCAATTCCGATTTTGAGAAGGGGGGACTCTGGAAAAGAAATTTGGAGAGAAAGGTTGAAAGGTTTCTTAAAAAACTCCTAGTTTTCTGATTCAATTTTCTTTTTCGGGAGGAGTTCTTTCAAAGGTTCAGAAAAACACATAAATTTAAATTTCTGACTTTTGTTTTTGAGTGCAAAAAGAGATAGAAATGAGCTGAGGTCATTCGACTGGTGGAGAGATTTAAGTTCGTCGACTTCGATTTTCTACTGTTGTCTTGCTGATCTACTGCTGAACCTCTCTAGGATTTTTTTGGAATCCGAAGGTGTATTCGCTGCTTCTTCTGTAATTGTTATAAAAGAAGTTTGAAAGTTCAGGTTCAATCTCCTTCTCTTTTGCATTTCTGTTTTTATTTAAGTGTTCTCGAATTGTAGATTCTGTCAAAAATGGTTTGTTTTGTTCTGTGATCGAACTTCATGAAGGAGTCGAGTTTCGGTTCATCATTTAATCTTGATTCGTAGTCGAAACGATTTTTGGTGCATTCTTCTTGCTGACTAAATCTGTTCTCAGTGGTGGTATGTGTTTGAGTATTTTTTAGTTAGTAGAAATCGATTTGAGTAGTCGTCTTCCATTTCATACATGTCTTGAAGGTTATTCAGGCTCGAAGTATATTCTGAATCAAGGTGTCATCGCTTTCAAATGAACAATGTGTTCAGTTTCTTTTTGGTGATCTTCTTTGCAATATGCTCTGGAGTTCGTGATGATTTAATTGAGCCATAAGGTTCAGAAAGTTAATTAATAGTTCTGTAGTTGTTATACTTGAAATGTGTGGTCGACCTAGAATGGTTTTCACTGTTAGCTGTGGTGTTCTGATGGAGGATTCAGCACACAACTAGTCAATGGTTGTGCTAAGGCTGGCCTCAAATCAGTTGGTTCAAATATCTTAACAGTAGAGTTGCTGGAAGTCTTCTATGTGCTGATCGTTAAACTGTAGCTTTGTACTTGTTTTAGTCGACTGTATTTTAAATCTTATTACAATTTTTCATGGTTATTTTGTTTGACATGGTGCATTAGTCGAGCCAGTGCATATGGCCCAAGATCAGTTGAAGTTTTGAAGAATGACAAACGAACTCAGTGAAGGACCAGGTTCATCCAAGGAGACACAGTTGTTATGGCCCATACACATGAGATGCACGTGCAGAAGATAAGTCCTTGAGATCAAGCAGCAATATCTTGATGAATATCTTCTGAACTGATCGAAAAGATTGCATATAGAATAAGGAGTTGAAGTCTCCTTATGAAAAGAGAATTACATCCGGATCAAGAATATGGATTAGGAGTTAGAGTTGTTCTTGGACTCGAATTGTCAAAGGATCCACAATTCGAGTTCTTATCAAACTCTGATTACTAACTCTATAAATATAACGATTGTTCTCTTTTACAGGTGTATGCACATAAGCAGAAGTTAAGCATATTTGAGAGCAAAAAGATCAAGTCTGATTTGCAAGCAACATATGCGAGATACAAGTGTGCACGTCTGAAGCTACATGAACTAAGATAGAAGAACCAGTTTCATCATTGTGTTTATTCTAAGTTTAGTTCAATTGTAGTAGGTTTTCATATTGTACCTTTCCAGCTTTCATAGAAGCAATTGTAATAGGTATATTGAGTATTCAAGTTAGAGTTAACTTGAAAGTGTCGCAACAGTTGAGGCTGTGTGCTACACTGGGATTAGAGTTAATCCTTAGGTTTACAAAGAGTTTTGTAAATGCAGTTTTTGGCTCAGTGATTTTAGTGGAGTTTGGGAAAATCCTACTGAGTAGTAGGTCGTGGTTTTTTCACCTTTTGAGCCAGGTGTTTTCCACGTAAAAATCTCTGTGCACTTTACTTTCAGTATTTATTATTCCGCAAACTGCTGTAGTTAGAACACTTAGAAGAACCAGGTTCTTCTAACGCGAAAATTAGGTACCACACAAATCACCCCCCTCTTGTGTGGTATTGACGTTTATAACATCAATTGGTATCAGAGCAGGTTATCCTTGAAGAGGTTAACACCTTAGGAAAAGATCAACATGAGTGCACCACCTGGGAACTGGGAAGGGCAATCCACTGCCAGGCCTCCTCTCTTCAATGGCCTCTACTACTCCTGGTGGAAAAACAGAATGAGGGACCATATAATAGGCGAAGACTATGAGCTTTGGGATATCATCACTGATGGTCCTTTAGCCACAACCAAGAAGAATGCTGAAGGAGTGGATGTTCCAAAGACAAGAGTAGATTGTACTGCTGAAGATCTAAGGAAATGGGAGAAAAATGCAAAAGCCAAGAAATGGTTAGTGTGTGGACTTGGTCCTGATGAGTACAGCAGGATTCAAGGCTGTACTACTGCCAAGGAGATCTGGGACACTTTACAAGTGGCTCATGAAGGAACACCTCAGGTGAAGAGGTCAAGAGGAACACTGCTGTATTCTCAATATGAGAATTTTACNATGCAAAAACAGCCAATTGGAAAGCAAGAGTCATGCTTTTAATCCTCCAAGCTACCAACAAATGAACTATATACCATTTGATCCCTCTATCAGCCAAAAAATATTAATTGTGATAAAATATGTCATCGAGGGATTTTACTTTATCATGAATCCATTGATTCCATATGACTTATTACTACTCCCCCTTTCGCACTTAGAACATTGCTACTTTAAAGTTGGATGAACTGATTGGAAATCTCACTGCCTATGAATTGAGAAGGCAAACAATGAAGATGGATGCTCCAAAGAAAGAAAGAAGTCTGGCTCTCAGAATTTCAGAAGGATCAGATCTTGAAGATGATGAAATGGCTATGATAACCAGAGATTTCAAGAAATATCTTATGAGAGGAAAGGGTGCTTCAAAAGGAACAACATTCAGCAAATCGAGGGTTCCTGAGAAACAAACCAATGAGGGGTGTTACAAGTGTGGGAAGACTAATCACCACATCAGAAACTGCCCTCAATGGGAGATTGAATGGAAGAAAGAAAGAGCTGAAAGAAGAAACAGGAAGAAGGAACATGTTCAACCAAAAAGAAACAAAGGTTCAATTGAGGCTATGGTTGCTGCTTGGGGAGAAACATCAGGGGAGGACTCTGAAGATGAAGCTGAGGAGGATCAAGCTCTAATGGTCATCGGAGAATCAGAAGATGAACAGGAGGTAAGTATTCTACACCTTAAAGAAAAGATTAAGTTCTTGTCTAAAGAAAAACTGGCTGATCTGCTGATGGACTTCATAGATGAGTCTGAAATAATAAACAGTGAGAAGGATGTTCTGTCTAAGGAATGTGTTATCCTAGAAGAAAAATGTAAAAGGTTAGAGTCTAGGGCTGATGAGAGGGACAACACAAATACTGAGTTGAAGAACCAGGTTCATCAACTTGAAAATAAGATTCTAGAACATAGATCTGAAAATATTAAACTGAAATTAGGGACAGGAAAGAAGAGAGCTAATCAATCATTTCTCACCCTAGAAGAAAATCTAGGAAAAATGAAAGATGAACTGTACAAGAAAGATGAATTGATTAAAGTCCTAAAAGAAGATTTAGGAAAAGTAAAGCATGAACTAGACAGAACATGCAAATGGAACAAGGCTTCTAATGCACTCTCCTGGCTGCAAGAACATCATAGTAGAAACAAGAGAGGACTTGGATTTGGGACACAAGCTCCAAAATGGGATCCCAAAAACAAGTATCTCACACTTCCTGAGAATAAGATCTGCACACACTGTGGTAATACTGGCCATTACAAAAATGAATGTAATGCAAGAGAAAAGGCCAGTCAAAAGAACAAAGCCTTTGTTCAAGAAAAGCACAAACTGCCTGGTTGGGCAAAGAAAAATTTCATCCTTTTGCCCATAGAAAGGGACCCAAACTAGTTTGGGTTCCTAAGACTAACCCCTGATTTCATTTTGTAGGTTCAAGTGAAAGGGAGGAGCCAAATATGGTATATGGATAGTGGCTGCTCAAAACACATGATTGGGGACAAGGACCAGTTCCTTTCACTTGAGAACTTAAAAGGAGGTAATGTCTCCTTTGGTAATGGTAAGAAAGGTGAGATCATTGGGGTTGGTAAGGTAGGCAATACTGATTCTCATTCCATAGAGAATGTCTACCTGATAGATGGTTTGAAATATAGCCTAATAAGTGTGTCACAACTGTGTGACAGAGGTAACCTTGTAGCTTTTACCTCCACCAAGTGCTTTGTGATTAATCTCATCACTGACAAAATTGTTTTGCAGGGAAAAAGAGTTAACAATATTTACATTGTAGATTTGTCAACTCTTTCAGAAAATGAACTCACATGCTTAAGCGTGTTGGTAAACGATCCCCTCCTATGGCACAAAAGACTTGGTCATTCTAGTCTGAATCAGCTAAACAAATTAGTCTCCAAGGACTTGGTTGTAGGTTTACCTAACATCAAGTTCAAGGAAGACAAAGTCTGTGAGGCATGTGCAAGGGGGAAGCAGGTAAGGACATCCTTTAAAACCAAGAAAATGGTGAGTACGTCCAAGACATTGGAACTGGTTCATATGGATCTTTGTGGTCCAATGAGAACCATGAGCAGAGGTGGTAAAAGATATGTAATGGTGCTTGTTGATGATTATTCTAGATTTACCTGGGTATTGTTTCTAACTTCTAAAGATGAAGCATTTGAAATGTTCACTGCTTTTATTAGAAAAACCCAAAAACAATTAGGAAATCAACTTGCATCCATTAGGTCTGATCATGGAACTGAATTTGAAAATGCAAAGTTTGCCAAATTTTGTGATGAAAATGGAATAGATCATAATTTTTCTGCCCCTAGGACTCCTCAGCAAAATGGGGTAGTTGAAAGGAAGAACAGGACCCTTGAGGATATGGCAAGGACCATGCTACTTTCCAGTAAACTACCTCATAGCTTCTGGGCAGAGGCTATAAACACTGCTTGTTATATAATAAATAGATGCATGACTAGACCTCTTGTAGAGAAAACTCCCTATGAGTTACTTAAAGGGAGAAAACCAAACATATCCCATCTTAGGGCTTTTGGGTATAAGTGCTATGTGCACAATAATGGCAAAGACTCCCTAGGTAAGTTTGATCCCAGAAGTGATGAGGGGGTATTCTTGGGATATTCTTCACATAGCAACACTCTTTCTGAGAGACAGGAACATGAAAATGAAGCCATTGGACTGGTGAGACAATTGACTGAAGCCACATCACAAGTCAAAGTGGCATCAAAGGAAGGAGTAGGTGATGGAACAGGTCCTCTCACCCAGGGCAACCTGACAGGGGGAACCAATCTGAAGGATCTTGTACCTGAACCTGTTCTTCTGCAGAATAACTATGAAGGAGAAACTAGCAGGAACCAGATGGTGGGGAAATCTTACAAGTACCTAAGTTCTCACCCCATTGAGAACATCATCAATGATCCAACATCTGGGGTGAAGACAAGATCACAACTGAAGAAACTGTGTGCATTTGATGCTTTTCTGTCCCTCATTGAACCTAAAAATGTGAGTGAAGCTCTACAAGATGCAGATTGGGTCAATGCTATGCAAGATGAGCTCAATCAGTTTGAAAGAAGCCAAGTCTGGCACTTAGTTCCAAAACCAAAAGACAGATCAGTCATTGGGACAAAATGGGTCTTCAGGAACAAACTAGATGAAAATGGAACAGTTACAAGAAATAAGGCAAGGTTGGTGGTTCAAGGCTATAGTCGAGAGGAAGGCATTGATTATGATGAGACTTTTGCTCCAGTGGCTAGACTTGAAGCAATTAGACTCCTCATAGCCTTTGCAGCACATATGGAATTCACTCTTCATCAAATGGATGTCAAAAGTGCCTTCCTAAATGGCTATCTCAAAGAAGAAGTGTTTGTGAGACAACCTCCAGGATTCGAAAGTAAAGAATGTCCTGATCATGTATACAAGCTAGATAAAGCTCTCTATGGTCTCAAGCAGGCCCCAAGAGCTTGGTATGAAAGATTGTCAAAATTCCTTCTCGAGCATGGGTACAAAAGAGGTAAAATTGACAGCACTTTGTTCCTAAGGGAAAAAGGTAAAGATCTTCTTGTTGTACAAATATATGTTGATGACATAATATTTGGGGCCACTTCTGATAGGTTGAGTAAGGACTTTGCAAAACTAATGGGAAGTGAGTTTGAAATGAGTATGATGGGCGAACTAAATTTCTTCCTAGGCTTGCAGATCAAACAAAGTCCAAATGGAACCATGATTTATCAGCAGAAGTATACAAAAGAACTAATCAAGAAGTTTAAAATGGAAGACTCTAAAGAAATAGATACACCTATTGCAACTACCACTAAATTAGATGTTGATGAACCTGGTTCATCAGTTGATCAAAAGTTGTATAGGGGTATGATTGGTTCACTCTTGTATCTTACTGCCAGCAGACCTGACATTGTTTTCAGTGTAGGACTTTGTGCTCGTTTTCAAGCTAATCCTAAAGAGTCTCACTTGACTGCTGTCAAGAGGATATTGAGATATCTGAAGGGGACTACTGAATTGTACCTATGGTACCCTAAAGGTAGTAATTTCGATCTAGTAGGTTATGCTGATGCTGACTATGCAGGTTTCCTAGTGGATAGAAAAAGCACCTCAGGTATGGCTCACTTTCTGGTTCATGTCTTATATCATGGCTACCAAGAAACAAAATTCAGTAGCCCTATCTACTGCTGAAGCTGAGTAGTGGCTGCAGCTTCTTGTTGTGCTCAACTACTGTGGATCAAACAACAATTAGTAGACTTTGGTATAGAAGTGGGATGCATACCAATATTCTGTGATAACACTAGTGCTATAAGTATGACAAAGAACCCTGTTCATCATAAAAGGACCAAGCACATAGATGTTAGACACCACTTCTTGGGAGATAATTATGAGAAAGGATTAATCTCAATAGAATTCTGTGCTACTGATAAACAAATAGCTGACATCTTCACCAAAGCACTGAATAGGGAAAACTTTGAAAGGA
>NW_017670448.1:359481-411382 GCF_001879085.1 Nicotiana attenuata
GAGCTCGAGTCGAAACCCGACTCGGAGACTGAACCCAAAATAGTTAACTACATATGCCTAAGGGCAAGGCGTACGAGCCTTGTCGCCAGCCCACAAAAAAGGTCGCATCGACCCAAGGCGTAAGAGCCATTGTCGCCGGACCACACAGATCAAAAACTTGAGGGTAGAATGAGCTCGAGTCGAAACCCGACTCGGAGACTGAACCCAAAATAGTTAACTACAAATGCCTAAGGACAAGGCTTAAGAGCCATTGTCGCCAGCCCGCATAAAAGGCTGCATCGGCCCAAGGTGTAAGAGCCATTGTCGCCAGCCCGTATAAATCCAAAAACTTGAGGGTCAAAATGAGCTCGAGTCGAAATCCGACTCGGAGACTGAACCCAGAATAGTTAACTAAGAATGCCTAAGAGTGAAAAGCATCAGAGCTCAAATGACAACTTATGCTAAGAGGGCGTACCGACCCAATGCGTATGAGTCGCTATCACCAGCGCTTAGATCAAAGGTCGTGCCGGCCAGATGCATGAAAAAACCAGGACTGAGGGTCTAACCCGAGACCTGGGACCTCGGGTCGAAAGTCAAAATACATCACGTAGTATTTTCGAAAAACAAAGGGGAAAGAAGGGGTAGGAAACAAAAATACTTGTTATGTCCCACAAGGGGGATGTTTACAAATATTGAAAAAAACCTTTTAAAGAGAGAAGCAAACAAAATACTAATCTATCATCGAGCCTGCATCTTCGATGGCTTCACCAAGGGTTGTACCCCGACAACTACGGGTCCTTCAGCGACCCTTCTCGATGGCCTCTTCCCTTTCGGGGGCTCCGCCTTCATTTTTATTACCTCCTGAGCCACTACCCGGCACACCACCGAAAGCAAGCAAGTCAGCATCTTTCCTCTCTAGGGTCTCCACCCTCCCGAGCTCGGCAGGCAGAATGATATCTCCCGCATGTACGTCCCCAAAAGCCCACCTCTGAGATCCAAATCGAGCACGCTCCACAACTCGAGTCAATTTCGGATCGGCCCCCTCAGGCGCCCTCCCGGTTTGAGCGCTTGTCGCCATGGCATCCTCTCTATGCAAATATATAAATACCTCGGCTTCAGTTTTGATCCCGGATAATGCAGCTACCAGCTCATAATGGAGACCTCTGTACTTGTCACTATCCTCCCTCGCGTCACTAAGCTGACGCCCGACTAAGGTCACATCCTCCTGGAGGGCATCCCTCTCGGAAGTTATCTCTCTCACATGCCGTTTGAGTTCGGAGACTTCAGAGTCTCTGGCCCAGAGCTCCTCCCTCAGCAGGGCGCTTTCCTTATCAAACTGCACAAATCAGATCCAAGATGTTAAAACACTGGGATCTGGCAAAACCTTTAGATAATGGCAAAACAGGGACTAAGTAACCTGTTTAGTAAGGTGAGCCTTCTCTCGCTCATGACGGGTCACCTCATCCTGATACCGGGTGAAAGTCTGACTATAAAGCACTTTGGCCTGAAGCCACGAAAAAAGACAAGTTAGAAAGGCAAAGGTCAGAACAACCGAGGCCAGAGCGACAGATAGGATTCGCACAAATTACCTGCTCGCAAAGCCTGCTCATCTCACCAAAGACGAGCGAAGCATCGATCTCAGGGGTTTCCTCGGGAATGGTTGGAAGCCTCTCGAGCGCATCTCCGCTTTTGATAGGTCTCCCCGCATCGGAAGGTTCTTCGCGTGGGGTATCTTGCACTCCCTTAGGAGGAAGGGTCTTTTCCTGAAGGGAATCGATCACGACCAGGACACTAGCAGGGTCGATTAGGACCATCCCTTGTCCAATCAGAGCTCCAGAACTAGGTCCCTCCAAACCACTTACCGAAGTCACCCCTGCCCGAGGGGAACCCTTGCCATCGGCCAGCTTAGGGGCAACACCCGATACTCCCTCAGTCGTCCCTCCGCTACAAAGCTGGATCGCAACGACATCAGACTCCGGCTCGGAAGACACCATCTGTACGGCCCAAGGATCGGCCAGGTTTATCACTCCCTCAGGCGCTGTCGAGAAGCTATTTTACCCCTCACCTTCAACTCGAGGGTTTCCCGCCGATTTCGGAGTCAGGGCTGCCGGGTCGGCCTTAGCTTCTTCCGCCTTAATCTTCTTGGATTCTGAAGGTTTGTCCGATGATTCCCTTTGCCTTTTCTTCCCTTCATAGGGTACCAAAGCACCCTCCCCACCAGGCAATGCTCCCTTCATCAAAGGGACTTCCCCCAGACCTACACAAATGCAAGAAGTAGGCGCAAGGAACGAGAACGCTGCTAATAACGATTTAGATCGAAAAATGTGACTACAGCAGGGGCAGAGTATCACCATGATCCTTAGCTTCCCACTGAGCTTGGGATAGATCACACCATACTCGCTCAACTTACGAGCAGATCGAGTCCAGACGGCCGACCCAATTCGGGAGGTCCGGAACTGCGCCAGGGTAAATTGTTGCGGCTACATTGGCAAGAAAAATTAAGTGAATTGAAGAACGTAGTCAAAGAGAAGCGAGGGAATACTAGATAATGTGTCCACTTACGTTCCACATTCCACCTCTCGGGGAACGACATCCTTTCCACCGGGATCAGGTCAGAAGTCCTTACTCGGACAAATTGGCTTATCCATCCCCCATTCCCGAACTCCTCGGTACATGCAAAGAAGGCCCTCGGGGCTCGGCATCAGAGCTGATTAGACCCACGCTGAAGAGACGGGGGCTATACATCATGATCAGATGATCGAGGGTGAAGGCCATCTCCTCGATCATGTTCACGTAGTGCCTGATCATGTAAACATCATGCCAGAATGAAGGATGAATTTGGCCAAGGGTCACTTGATACCGTTGGCAGAAGTCAAGAACCACGGGATCGATCGGGGGCGAAGATGGCCCCACCGGTCCTAGTGTAAACGGGTAAGTATACACTCTAAGAAAATCAGCTTTATATGTCGTAATATCTTCCTCCCAAGCAGGGATCTCCACAAGCATAGCGTCCCCCCAGCGACAATCAGCTTTCACTCTTCCGACGTCTGTTATCGAGCTAATATACTAAGCACGGGCTCACGACGCCCCGGCCTCGAAGAAGGCCTCTCGACCTTGAAATCAGAAGCCATCGCAAAGAATCCTGGGACATATTCCTTAGCACAAAGAGGTATGCCCGCTTCACCTTGAGATAAAAGCAAAGAGGATGAGGTCACATTCTCCTAGAGGCGGAAGTTTTCGCCATTCCTAGAAAATTTCAGAAGAAAAAGGGGAGTTGCGTCCCTAATAAAGAACATAAGTAAAGGTATAACGAATCTTTTCTAGGGGATGGAAATATAGTGAGTTGTAAAGAACAAGAAGGAGAGTATTTGTAGAAACCCCGCGTGCATGTTGAAGGAGGCCAAGAGGCATCTAACTACCATAATCAATGCAAAGACCTTCAGGGGCTGCGTGTGCATCATCTTTTGGCACCTTATGACTACCGTCGCTACAAAAGTATTAGAGGGGGCAGAAATTCAAGGTCATTTCTTATCATTTTCACTCTAAGAAACGTGGAGACTATCTGTGCACGGTAAAATCGGGGGTCCAATTTCCCCATCATTATGATGCCCCGCGAACATACTTCCCAAGGCTTGAAGCTGGGGTCGAGGTTCACCTTCGAGGGCTGTCGATGCTTGACCTCGATCCATGCTGACCAACGGCTATATCGGGAAAAAAGGGGGTTCCTTAGGAGTGCAGCTGGATCTGACAAAGTCTGTCAGGCTAGTCTGAGCCCGCATCATGACGTCAACTAGCTGTCCCATCTCTATATCTTTGTAATAAATGTGTTTATACTATGATGAGATCCTCCCTTTCTAATAAAGGGGGTCCTTTCCATATTTTAGGAATCTGTTGCCTCAGTTGCTTCACAAGAAATATAAAACAACATTATCTTTGCTCCCTTACATATTCTCTTGATATATTTGCATCCATTTATTATCTTCATTAGTGTTCATCATTTATTGCTTATCATTGGTCATAAAGAGCCTTCTTTGATTTTATCATAACTGTTAGTCATACTTAGATTACCTTCGATAGCTCACGGTCGAGCCACGGAATCGACCTCGAGGCCCCGGATCGACGAGCTCGAGGCCCGATTAACTACCTATCGGTTTGATTATCATTTCATCCTTAACTCTTATTTCGCTTCTAAGTCTAACATACATAGCATCAACTGCTTAACAACCGTTGTTGATACCCAATTTTTTCCTATATATTTTTAATATGAAAAACACCTTCAAAATAGCATATATGCATACATAAGCATGTCCAGGTGTTTTATTAATTTTTTCATAATTTTTAAAGGCTTAAATTGACTTATTTTTCCCTTTTTATCCATAAAATCCCCAATAATTATTTACAAGATGATTATCTTGAGAATTCTTCTATTGGATTTTTATATTTATGCCAAAATATGGTTAAGGTAATTTTTACATATTTTTACAATTATATTTAATATTATTAAAGCTAAATTGCACATAATTGCAATATTAGCCATTTTATGGTTTAATTATGTTTTATACGCATAAAATTAGATCCTGCATTTTTAATTGTTAATTATGTATTATAAAACACTTTAGTACTTTAAATTTATTTTCAAAAACTATTTGCTATTTTTTATAAATTAAAAAGGGAAAACTGGCTATTTAAGTAACAACCCCTTTTGTATTTCAACTATAGCCTAAATCAAACCCCAATTCCCAACCCAATTATACCCACCGGACCAAGCCCAAACCCAATTTTATAACCCGACCCACCTACCCACTCTAATCTCGACCGTTGATCTCCCAGATCAACGGTCCCCATTACCCTTACAATTTTAAACCCAAACGACCCTTTAACCTAAATCATTTCTCACCAGTCCGCCGCCCTTGAATCCCCTCTCCTCTCCAATTCTCTCTAAAACTTAAAGCTAACCCTAGCCGCCGCCACCCTAATCCCCTTCAATCCCCACTCAATCCATGGACTCCTATGGCTATTTGAGCCGTATACCGGTCTCCTATGTCTCCTGGTGGCCCGCTTTTGTGATTTCATGGACAGATCTCGAAGAGATCTGGTCTAGTCTTCACTCAACTTCCATCCATGGCCTCTTTTGGGCCATCCATGGCTGTTCGAGTCAGATCCTTGACTTTTTCGGCTAGATAGATAACTTTTCAAAGTCTTTCTCATTTTTCTGGGTCTCTGAAACCCTAGCTTTAAGAGCTATCCGATTTTCTTTCAGATCTGTATTATATCTGTGTATGTCATGAACTTTGTGATGTTCTTCTCAAAGGTTTTTCCGATTTCTTTCAAAATGACTCTTCGTCTTCGAAGATTAGGGTTTTCTTAACCTCTTTTAAAAGAGTTCTCTTCTGATTTCAGTATTGTCTTATGATTTACTATGTTTAAACGGTTCGCTTATGTTTTCTCTTCTACCTGGTTCATCGTGTTAAAAACCCTATGTGTTTTGGTTCTATCCGGGGTTCTGAAACCGTCTTTGTTTATTTATTTATATGCCTGTTTTGATTGGGTTCTTTGTGGTTAGATCCTTTTCCTTTGTTTGCCTTGACTGATTCAAAGTCCTTACCATTTTTCTTTTACTCGACTATTGTTAAAACCCTAATTTCCTAAAACTCTTCTCACCTGTTACTAAGAGTTTTAAAAAAAAAAAGATTTCCTTTACCTGTTACTATGTGTTAGACTGTTTCCTTCCTTTCTGGTTCTATGTGACTGCTTGACTTTGTTGACTACTATGTTTCGAGTAGGTTCTTTCACTACTGAACCCTAGCCTACTCTTGTTACTACTGTATGTTTACATGGTTGCTTCTTTTGCCAATATTTTTGGCCTTGCATGTTCATTCTTCTTCTCTATTTATATGGCGAAGTGCGGAATCATGATTCTTTCTTGATTGATCTTGATTTCCTCAAGTCACGACTGATTGCAAATATTTTCTTATAAACCCCTGGTTTCACTCGTTTCGTTTATATTGATTGATTCCCTTTATTTACTGTGATGTTTTACCTTGCTGAATCCTTTCCCAAAATTAAGTATATTTTTGTACTTAGACTCAATTATTTACGCTATACTTTTTACTAGCCCTTATATGGTAAAATCAATCTTTCTCAAACTGATTCTCTTTCCTTAATTATCCCTGTAGTATCCGTTTGGGCTGTAACTCCTTGATTGAGGGGAAGTACTTGTATTAATTGATTCTGATTGTGATTATTTCCATATTTGTGTTAAACTTTTACTTGTTACCTTATTTTTCTACTCGTTTTTAAATCTATAAATACCCTAATGTTTTCATTAACAAGACACGAACAACTGAGTTCAAAACATACACTTACACATTCAAACTCTCTTTCTTTCTCTACTACTTGTGCAATTGCTTTGTCTGGCCGTCTGAAAGCCAAGGCTAGACTGTGGAATTCTGATTGCTTTACTTTTCTTTCCTGCACTTTGCTTCTTCAACTGGTATGTCCCTAGTTTAAATTCTGAAGCTCAAACCTATGTGTTCCCTTGTTGTCAATCACTCTCTCTTTCTGCAATGACTTAATGACTCATGCTGTTGCACTTTTGTTTACTGCTTTTACTCAGCATGCTTAGAATTCTGCCCTCTTTTTGTTCAAATGTAATTAGTGTTTACTTGTTCCTGTTTATGTCCTTCAACGAGCATGTCTCCTAATGTACTTGATTCATGACTAATTATGTGTTTTAACATGGACCCTCTGTGTCCCCAACCCCTACTGCCCTGGTTGAAACTCCTGAGACTGTACTGCTATTTGAACTTGTTGCTCCTATCCCCTTTCCCTTTCAAAAACTGTTTTCACTAAGCAATTCATCTGCTGTTTTTACAAACTTACTTCAAACATGTTGTATCTAAAACAAATTTCCAACTCAACTCCTGTGAGTCTATGTCCAGCACTCTCACATGCACTCTTAGATCATTAGGTTCTGCCCCTCTTGTGTGAGCCTTGCTTTGGGATCCTTGAGCTCCCTCTGAACCTGGACACATAAGGGCTGGCCCTTCCACACTGCACTTACTCTTGGTTATGCAATCTGGGTGTGAGCACTGCCTGGGATCCCTCGAGGTCCTTAGGGAACTCTGACACACCCAGGTATGAGAATGGCTTTGGAACACTATTAGCATTTGAGGTGGTTTATTACGCAACTCAGAGAGGAAGTCAGAATCGGGCTTCCTATAGTTGTAACCTCTTATTTTTCATTTCTATTTATGTAATTCAATCACATGGTCTGTAATAATTTGTAAACAAAAACTGGGGTGGCTAGTGAAAAGGGATGGGAAAATATGCATGCTATAATGGTTAAGGGTAGAAAATATGTTATTAGGTTTATATTCCTAAACAATGCATTAGAAACCATGTTCTTAGGATTCATGCTTCCTGCTTCAGCATCTCATTCATTAACCCATGCTTCGTATCCATCACTTAGAAATCCTACTTCTAGGACGAATAAATGAAACAATAACTGTTACTCATGAAGTTGTTCCTTAATAATTCTGCAACTCTTTCATCTAGCAACCATGCCTTAAGAACTCTGTCATCAACATGTGCATATTAGAAAACATGTTTTAGGATCCTGTTTGCATTTTGTTTAAAAACGCCTAGTTAATTACTGATTCATGAAAAGGTAGTAAAGTAATAATTTTCATATTGTGATGCCCCTGCATAAAATTGGTGACCATCTCTATAACTAGAGCAGCATGCTCTTAGGGTAAAATGATCTCCAAACTGTTCTTAATAAATTAGAATAACTACTGCATATCGCTTTACGCCTAGGCAAGCCTTAGGTAATACCCTTAATAAAATTGGAACTGCCTTTGTTTAATCATCAACTGTTAAAATCAGTAGGCAAACCTGATTCAGACTTCTTTTCTGAGTCATGTGATAAATCTGGTTCTGATGTTATCACTCAAACACCTTTCTTTAAGATTTTAAATTCAGACCTTAACTGTGTATAAGTCACGCTGTCTATGTGCATTATCTGCGGAGGTATACATGAGCCTTCTACTTGCCTATATGTTTCCCCCTCCTAGATGCAGTCTTATATGTTTTGTATGTAGCTTTAGTATTTTTTCCTTTGAACCTAAGGGTCTGCCTAGAACCTCCTTCTTATAGGATAGGAGTCCTAACCTCCGGGACTGATAGGAAGGGACGGGTAACAGCATGCAATAAGAATCGAGACCAAACCTCGCTTTAATTACCTTCACGGGTGAGAAAGGGTAGATATGTATATGATGACCGGTGCGCTAATGTCACGCGTAGCCCCTTTCTATGGAGTGATTACCAGGCATTGTACTGATGTGATCCATATTACAGACAAACCTAGGACCCCTCTACACTCATAAGCATGCTTAGATTATAACTCTTTTCAAAACCCTGCTTTTATTAATCGCTTTTCAAACACTTGTGTATTTCTACCTAAATCCCCTGCTATGTGATCCTTAATTATCTATTTGCTATTTGCACAAATTCACAAAAAAAAATGTCTAGCCGGGAACCACACTAGTGGATCTTTAGGGGTGCCTAACACCTTACCCTTAGGATAATTTCAAGCCCTTACCCTATCTCTGGTTATCAAACGTAGTTGTAGATAAAACATGTAGGTGCCCTAACGCACCTTAAAAATCGTTAGGTGGCGACTCTTAAAAAACGCAATACCCAATTACCAAAAGGAAATGAGTCATTACACCTCCATGAATGTCGAAATCCGGACTCCTCTCCACGGAGGGAAAAAGGGGGCGCGACAACCGGAATAAAATAGATCACGTATTTTTAGAGTCCCATAATCAAATTTAATTGCAAAACTCATTTCAACGGTAAACAGTCATGCTTGTCAGTCAGTCTGACTTAATATAGCAAATGATTGTGCAATACATGTTTTTTGGATGCTCCCTATCTAGAGATAGAACCTAGAGTCTAAAAGCTTTAAGTTGAGCAGGACCAAGACATTATACTTAGAATGAAAGTTCAGTAACGTGACTCATGAAGCAGATGCGGATGTGAGGCTTGATACTCAAGTCATCCCCAAGAAAGGAAGTTTCAAGTACCTTGGGTTAGTAATTCAAGGAAATGGAGAGATTGACGAAGATGTCGCACATCGTATTGGAGCAGGGTGGATGAAATGGAGGCTTGCATCTGATGTTCTATGTGGTAAGAATGTGCCACCAAAACTTAAAGGTAAGTTCTACAGTGCAGTGGTTAGACCGACTATGTTGTATTGGGCGGAGTGTTTGTCGGTCAAGAAGCAAAAATGAGGATTTGAGATAGATGTGCGGGCATAACAGGATAAATAAGACTAGGAACTAAAATATTCGGGACAAGGTAAGTATGGCCCCATGGAAGACAAGATGCGGGAAGCAAAGCTTAGATGGTTCGGGCATGTGAAGAGGAGAGACACAATGCCCCATTAAGGAGGTGTGGGAGGTTGGCTTTGGTGTGTCTGAGGAGAGGTAGAGGTAGGCCAAAGAGATATTATGGAGAGGTGATTAGGTAGGACATGGCGCTGCTTCAACTTACCGAGGACATTGACCCTTGATTAGGGCTGGGCATAATTTGGTAAATACCGAATTACCGTACCGAAACCGAAAATTTTGGTATTTGGTATACAGTATTTTGGTATTTGGTATGATATTTGGTTTAAGTTTGTAAAAAAATTAGTATTAGGTATGGTATTTGATATTTTAAGATAAAATACCGAAATACCGATACCGTACCGAAATATATATTATATTACACAAAATACATATTATCAATTATAACATAGATATAAAAAATCTAAAATTTTACTGTTCTTTATTCTCAAAGTTTATCAATTAACTCTAAACAAGTAACAAGACATTTCTAATGATCAAATATTCTTTTATGTACAATTTTCTCTTTTTGGGTCGATATTTGCTAGTTTTGGACAAATTTTTTGTCAACAAACATTTTTAGCTTTGTATTTTTGAGTACTTTAATTAAGAATATTAGAGTGTATGGCTCTATGCGCTGGTTAGTATTCAAACCGAATAAACCGAAGTTACCGTACCGAATAAACCGAAACCGAAAGGGGAAAAACCGAACTATACCGAATTTAATTAGGTACGGTATTGGTATAGGGTTTTAAGAAACCGAATACCGAAAATAGCGAACCGAAAAGTCTAAATATCGTACCATATCGACCGGCGAACACCCCTACCCTTGATAGGAGGGTGTAAAGATCGAGAGCTAGGATAGAAGGTAAGCAACTAGTCGTGCGTTTTCCTTGTCCATACCAGTAGTACTAGAACTAGTGTTAGCCTAGTACTTTCTTATTTTTTTAGATTTCTATTACTACCTGTTGTTTCTTTAGCTTCGATGTCTTGTTATCTTTGCTGGTGTTGTTGCTGTTGTTGTTGATCAAAAGGAAACTGCCAATAATAAATGAATTAGAATGTAAAAGTAGATCCAAGTGTTATAGAATATACAAGCAGATATGCTAGGAAATGACAATGCAACTTGTACAACTAGTCTATAACCAAGCACTTGATCCAAATCTGGAATAACTAAAGTTTTGGTTTTTCCTAGAGCTAAACAAAGGCTTTCCTGGAACAGGTACGCATTTTATGAGCCAACTAACTGGGCATGACAGAGCAGCCATACCAATGCACACTTTCCACTGCTGCCAATTCAACCTCTCTGTACATGCAAACTTCTTCAGCATTTCTACCATTGCAACCTGGATAAGGACTATCATTCCCACTATCCCCCAAAATAACCTCTTTGTTCTTAGCTCCCCCAGGAGATCTCCTTCATACTTTCTCATGTTGAATATGTTGAAGAGTTGACAGAGCACAAAGATGTTGAATATCATGGCGTCCTTTTCCTTGTCACATAATTGGTATGTTGATTCACCTGTGAATTGGATGGTCAGCAAAACCGAGATCAGGTACAGAGCTTGGCCCACTATATTCTTCCACATAATATTGGTTATAAATGGCTCATTTTGGTAAGTTGGTGGCTGTTGCATGAGCTTTGTTCCAGGCTTATCTATAGTGAGAGCCAGAGCTGCTAATGTACCCACCATCAGCTTTACCCAAAGTACCTGAAGCATTGCATAGGGAACTTTGCCTGCTGAAATTACTGTGACAATGTTGATGGTCACGGGCTCGCTAGCTGAAATTGCAGTCACAAAGTCTATCACCAAAGCAGCAATAGTTGCTGTTAGTTGGAATTGTGTGAATACCTGAACATTGTTATATGTGGTTCTTCCCCAACTTAGAACTCTGGCTACGGAAGCAAAGTTATCATCCATGATGACAATATCTGAGCTATCCCTCGCGGTTTCAGTTCCTTGATTACCCAGTGAAATCCCCACATTGGATTCTCTAAGTGCTTCTGCATCACTCACACTTTCTCCAGTAACTGCAACAACATGACCATTCTTTTGCAAGCATCGCACTATCAGAAGCTTGTCCAATGTTGAGGCTCTTGCGATCACACGAATGTTTTCAACTCTCTCCAATCTTTCATCTTCAGCATATTCTTGGAATTCTGTTCCTTCTATGACTTCTCCAGTGGATATGTCATGATTAGGCTCAAGTATACCACAATCGACAGCTGATGCACGAGCTGTGTGGATATCATCCTTTGTAATGATTTTGATGTTCACACCAGCATTTTGGCAGTTCATCACAGCTTTCCTTGCTTGTTCTCTACATGGAGCTTTCAGACCAACAAATGCTAATAAGATCCAATCATCTTCTTTGATCTTGGGATGGAAATGCCCTTCACAATCAATTGGATGTTCTTCTGGCACACTTCTATATGCAAAAGCAACACAGTGCAGACCATCCCTTTTCATCGTTGTAACTGTTCGCTGCAAAGCTGCTCTAGCATCATCATTTATATCTTTGATATCCCCTGTCTCCTTATAGTAATGTGAACACATGCTCAGTATTGCCTCTGGAGTTCCTTTGTGGTGCATATGGACTCTGCTGTCAGCATTCCTCCTGATCAAAACACGCCCTTGGTATTCTGAGTTGAAGCTTTCACCGTAAACAACTGTACGGCTGTTTTTCAGTTGTTCTACATCCATCTTCATGCTTTCGATGCCCCAGGCCAAAATTGCATTTTGAATTTGCTCCTCAATGTGTTCAAATGAAGTTCCTGGTTGACTCTTGGTATTATTCAGAGCCAATCCCTCATGAAGCAGATCAAGAATTTCTGGTGCGAATGAGGAGAAAGTACCTCTTCCAATATATTTTTGGCCTAGCCAAAATTGGCTGACCTGCAGAGAGCTTTCAGTCAGTACGCCATCCTTATTCGTACAAATCACTGTTGCGGATGCCATTGCTTCACAAGCTGAAAGACTTCTGACAAGTGCCTGATCAGCGATCATCGTCTTGGTTGAGTAAGCTATAGTTAACGCACAAGCTAGTGTCAAACCTTCTGGAATGGCTCCTGATGAAATTGCAACTGGAGTTGCTAGAATTCCAATAACGGCTTTCCATACATCTTGTATGCTCGTCTTACCTCCGATGAACAACTTTCTGCCATTGTTTCGCATATTCCCTGAGAAATAACGGACCAACAGCACTACGAGAACAAATGAACTGATTGCCAGACCAACCTTTGTTATATGTGAAGTCAATTTGTGCAATTTCTTTTGCAAAGGTGATTTATGATCATGATTGAAGCAAGTTGGAGTTATGATTTCTGCCAATGCTGTATTCATGCCTACTGCTGTAACAAGCATTCGACCATTACCCCTCAAGACTTTGCTACCAGATAGCAAGAACAGGTTGCTGCTATTTTTGACCTCCACATGCTCATTTTTCCTTGTTATGGTTGATTCATCAATTTGCAGGGAATCCTGATCTATGTAGAGCCCATCAGCAGGCACCCGATCTCCAGCTCTCAAACGAATGACATCTCCGACAACTGCTGCAGATAATGAGATACGCGTGTCCTTCCCGTTTCTAATCACAAGAATGGGGACAGCTTCAATAGGCCTGCAAAGTTCATAAAGTTGCCGTTTATGCCAATAGTTACAAGAAGCTGAGAGACTGATGACAAGAAACAAGGCAACTAATATGCTGCCCCCATCAAAGCATCCTTTCAACCCCTCCTTTTTGACACCAAAACCAATAGATAGAACAGCATATAGTAGTACAATGATGATGTTGGGATCTTTGAGGCTCTTCAACAGCATTTGCAATAGATTTATTGGTGGCTTCTTAAATGTGTTGGTCCCAAAATGTTTGCGTCGGGAAGCAATGTCCTTACCATCACCTAGTATTCCCTTTTCAGGATTTGCTTTGAGAGTAGAAAGCAATCCTTCCACCCCATCAAGCTGATCGAGCTTTTCAACGTCTCTCAATCGAACGAGTTTTGCCAAGGTCGGCTTGCTGATGCTCGAAAAACATTCTGGTTCGATATCAACTGCTGTATAAGATCGAGAGCGTGAAAAGTTGCTCAAGAGCTCAGTATTGTTTTCAGCAACAATCTTCTTGGCAGAAGATAGCAATGCTCTGGCAGTATAGAGAATTTTAAAGGCCCAGTGCCATCTCTTCCTGGCGGGGGAGCGTAAAGTAGGTACTGTTAACTGCACTTGCAAGATGTCACACATGATTTTGGTAGAATATCCAAATGGGTGACTGAGGATGTTGTTTCTAGTTTGAGAATCTGGTGAGCTTAAAATATTCTTGAAGAGGAAAAAATGGATTATTTTGCTGCATCGGAAATCCGATTATATAGTACAAAGTTCATACTCAAAATTAAACCGTGGCTGCACCGAGTACCGTACAGTCAGGATGCTGAGTGAGGAGTGATATACTTTTGGAAGTTGCAATGAAAGTTAAGGTCACTAAAGATCTTTGTTTTTGCATGCTTGTCTTTTTGTTCATGACTTGAGCAGTGGTCTTTGTTTAAAGCTAACTACACCATTGGATACCAGCTTGGCCATAATTGTATTATATCAGAAAATGGAAATGATTGAATTATCATGAAATGATGAGGGTACTGCCGTACTGGAAAATACTAACCCAAAATGCTAGTAAGTGATGGGGTGAAAGCTCATTATTGTCATAGTTTCCGTTGTCAGGAAAACATGCGTGTAGTTAACGAAGTTCCCATAATTGATAATTAGCGATGTAAATTATTTTTACATCATCAGTATATTTTAACTAGTAATAGCAAGTTAGTTTTTTTTTTACTTAGATCACTAATTACTAATAATTATTATAGAAATTTACTTCTAATTACTTTAAATGATCTGACTGCATAAATATATTATAATATTTGTGCATCTAACTTATTAATATGCTACATATAGCCTGTCGTCAACAAAGTTCCTACGCATTGATTATAATACTTGTACACTAATAGCCTAGTTGGCCAATGTAACGACCCAGCCGGTCGTTTCGAGCATTTGCATTCAGTTCGGTGGTTTGAGGTCATGAGTAGCTTCATATGACGTATTACGACTTGTGTGTATCATCAGTTTTGGTTTTCGAATAATTCATGATTGATTTGGAAGAATGATTCTCATTTTGGAAGCTTTAAGTTGGAGGAGTTGACCTAATTTGACTTTTATGTATTTGATCTCGGATCAGAGTTATCATGATTCTGTTAGGTACGGATGGTGATTTTGGACTTAGGCGCATGCACGGATTTCTAATATTTCTAGAAGGTTTTGGCGCTATTTGGCGAAACTTGGTAATTTGATGGTTTGGAATGTTTATAAGTTTAACCAGGAGCTGACTTTGATGATATCGGGTTCGAATTATTGTTCTGGGAGTTGAAATAGGTTTGTTATGTCATTTGGAACTTGTGTGCAAAATTTGAGGTCTTTCCGAGTTGATTTGAAGTGGTTCAGCACGAGTCTTGAAAGTTGAAAGTTGAAAAGTCCATTAAGTTTGATTTCAGGTGAGATTCAAGGTTTTGATATTGTTATAGGTAATTTGAGGCCTCGAGTAGGTCCGGATTATGTTTTGGGACTTGTTGGTATGTTCGGACGGGGTCCCGAAGGGCTCAGGTGAGTTTTGGGGTGGTGTCGGATCAATTCCATGTTTTTGGGCAGGCCTGGTTCTCATGTTTCGCATATGCACATGTACGAGCGCAAGTGCGGATCCGCTTTTATGAGATTTGTGTCACTTCTGCGACGTTGTGGCATGTTCAGGTGTTCCACTTCTGCGGGTGAGGAATCACAGGTGCGAGGTCACATCTGTGGAATAATGATCGTAAATGTGGGTTTTAGGCTCCAGGTAGGTGTCCGCTTCTGCGGACGTGTTCGCACTTCTGCGATGTCGCAGGTGCGGAGAGCATTGCGCGGATGCGGATGGCAGTAAGGTAAGTGAATGTCGCAGATGCAAACTTCTTCTCGCAAGTGCAGGAGTGCAGTGTGCTACTTTGTGCGCAAATGCGGAAATCTCTAGCAGATTTCTATATATTCGAGTGTTGCTTCATTTTATCATATTTTGGAATTTAGAGCTCAGTTTTGGGCGATTTTGGAGAGAATTTTCATCACATGGATTGGGGTAAGTATTTTTGGCTCGGTTTTGATTATATTCCAAGATTTCCATCTTCGATTTTGGCATTTGATTGATGATTTTAAATGAGAAATTGAGAATTTGTGTTTAAACTTTCCTAAAGTAAATATTTGAGATTTGAGCATCGATTTGAAGTCGGAATTGAGTGAAATCATTATGATTGGACTCGTAATTGAATGGGTTATCAAAATTTTTGAGTTTTGTCGAGTTCCGAGGTGCGGGCATGGAATGACTTTTTGAGTTGACTTTGAGTGTTTGATTAAGGATTCGACCTTTATCGCTTGGATTTGTTTCCAAAGGCATTATTTGCTTGTAGGTTGATTCGCGCGGGATGATATTTCTAGAGTATTCTTTGACTTGTTCGGTATTTGATTTGGCTTGTTCGAGGCAAGTAACATATCTAAACTTGGATTTGGGTGTAATTAACCTTGAAAACTATGTTATATGAAATGTGTTGGGGGTGACATGCGTGCGTGCGTGCACCAGGGTATTTATGTTCCGGGTAGTTCGTAGGCTATTATGTGTCTTGTGTTGCTGTCATGCTTCTTGATATCATGTTTTCTCTATTGGTATAACTACGTGAGTTGTTATTCATGCTAGAAATCATGTCTAGATTTCTGATTTACTGTTTGAGACATAATGGGCTATTTCCCGTTGTTTTGAGTTGTCTTCCTTAACTGTAGTTATATACTCAGTCATGATTCCTCATTTACATATCATATCTCAATCTCTATACATTACTTGTTTAATTTATCACATGCTATTATTTTCAATATGTGATACTGTTCGGGCTGAGTTATATGAGGTGGTGAGCCTTTGAGACTTGAGATGTTGTTGACTGATGTAGGCCGTATAGCTGTGTTGAGTGATATATGGACCGGATTGCACGCCGCAACATGCCAGATTGGCTTTTGAGTGATATTTGGATCGGTTTGCACGCCGCAACATGCCATATTGGCTACTGTTATTTGGATCGGATTGCACGCCGCAATAGGCCATATTAGCTTTTGATTAGCGCTAGGGCAGGATCCGCCTCTCCGGAGTCTGACATGCCAGCAGTGGGCGCAGGCACAGTGATAATATATATATATATATATATACACACACGTGCTTTGGTGAGGGACTTTTGAGCCAGGCACCCGTACAATGCTGAATGATTGTGTGTGTGATGGTGAGGGGCATTTAAGCCAGGCACCTTGAGTGTTCTGAGAGTAAGTGTCCTTGATGATATAACTATGAAATCATTAACTTGACATGTATATTTGACATGTAGGCATAGGGATATATTTTCCTCATGCTAGACGGTAGTATGATATTTGATGATTTGACATGTAGGCATAAAGATGGATTTTCCTCATGCTAGACGGTAATATGATATTTGATGACTTGACAGTATATTAACATATAGGCATAGAGACGTATTTTCCTCATGCTAACCGGTAAACGAAAATTCTTATCTGATGTTAAGAAATTGAAAAAATACAGTTCTTTTCATAAACTCATGTTTAATTGATTTTAGTGATAAGATTTGGACTTTGACTGTTATACTTGAAAAGTATGTCTATCTTTCCATAACCGTGATCGAGCTGAGCATACTATTTTCTGAGTTGTTTACTATTTTCGGCATTTTCATATCTCATGTTATTATTAATTATGGATGTTGGACTCCGACTATCTTCCGATTTTGTCACTGCTTTCAACCTGAGGTTAGGTTTGTTAATATTGAGTACATGCGGTCGGTTGTACTCATACCACACTTCTGCACCTTGCGTGCAGATCTTGGAGCTGATGTTGTTGTATTTGGCGGGAGCTATTGAATATGTACCTGCTCCCTACATATAGCTGCCACTTGTTCTTGGTAGTTCTAGATTTAAAAATCTGTTTATGTACATTTCAAATAGATGTTGTATTTATTTGTGCACCAGCTTTTAAATCTAAGTTTTAGTGGCTCGTGACTTGTAATACCAATCATTGGAATTTTGTACAGAAGTTCAGTATTTTACTCATTGGCTCTTATTATTCTCATTTGAGTTGTGTTTAATCTTATTTGGCTGACCTAGCGGGTTGGGTTAGGTGCCATCACGACTAGGTGGATTTGGGGTCGTGACAGCCAAACTTCTAAAATTAGCTTATTTTGAAAAGTGGTTTTTCTCAAAAGTGCTTTTTTCCAGAAGTACTTTTAGTGAGAAGCAGTTTATTAGCCTGTTTGGCCAAGCTTATTTTTGGCCAAAAGTGTTTTTTTTTTGGCCAAAAGCGCTTTTGGCCAAAAATTGAGGTGTTTGGCCAAGCTTCTGGAAGGAAAAAAGTGCTTTTGAGGAGAAGCAAAAGCAGTTTTGGAGAAGCAGAAAAAAGTAGCTTCTCTCCAAAAGTATTTTTTTGAGAAATACTTTTGAGAAAAATACACTTAGAAGTAGTTTTTTAAAGCTTGGCCAAACACAAATTGCTGCTCAGAAGTGCTTTTCAAACTAATTAGCCAAACACAAACTGCTTCTCACCAAAAGTACTTTTGAGAAAAGCACTTTTGAAAAAAAGCACTTCTCAAAATAAGCTAATTTTTGCAGCTTGGCCAAACGGGCTATGTTTGGTTAATTAATTTGAACAACATTTCTGAGCAGCATTAGTATTTGACCAAGCTTTTAAAAAGTATTTCTAAGTGTATTTTTTCCAAAAGTGCTTTTGGGGAGAAGCTATTTTTTTCTAATTCTTCAAAACTACTTCTACTTCTACTCAAAAATACTTTTTTTTTTCTTCTATAAGCTTGGCCAAACACTTCATTTATGAAAAAAAGTACTTTCTTTTTGACAAACAGGATATAAGACTTGTTTAGTTGCATCAGCATAAACTCCAGCATTAAAAAAGAATATAATGGAATCCAAGCACAAATAGAATTCTTCCATTTGGAACTGATGTCCGATCCAAATTTCTACTATGTATAAATGGAGGGATGTGGCGGATGAAAATGATTAAAATTGGAAATAAACATTTGTTCCAATCTTTGGGGATGTTGTACTCTGCTCATTGGTTGCAAGTAGGGGATACGCGTGTATAAACTGAACACATACGCATATGATTGGATATTTGGATTGTGATTTGTGAATCCCTCTATCAGATATCTTGTTACCTCTTATCGAGAGTTTTATTTATTTCTTTGTTGCTTTTATGCCAGAGTTTAGAACTTTTGATTTTCTCCCTACTTTGATAGTATCTTATTATTCTATCTTTTTTCATGTTTTCTTATTTGTATATGTCACACTAGTTTCTTTTATTAAGAAATGAAATATAGGTACAGAATTAAATCAATAAATTTAAGGGGTGGACAAATGCTGAAAAATTCGAAGTTATACATGCAAAAAAAGAAAATATATGACATTTCTAACATTAACAAAATTTCTATCCTCAACCCAACAGAAAAAAAAAAGTAAAAACTAAACTTGGATGCGTGTGAGATTTCTGTCAATTGAGGTATGTCAAATTCTCATTAAACTGTATTATCATGTTATTTGTGCGATTACATTTATCACATAGAGAAATAAAGAAAAAAATTCAAGCAAAAAAGTACTAAAATTAAGTCAAAATGATGACTGGTTTCAAAATCAGATTCTATGTTTGAGAATCTGTATGCTAAGCTTAAAACCTTCTTGAAATGTCTATATAAGATATACTGATCGATGAGATCTTTGAAAGAATAAAAGCTGTCACACGTTTATTGGAAAAAAAGCAAATATATCTTTGGAAGTTGCACTGAAAGTTAATGTTGCTGAAAAATCCTACTTTCTCCATGATTATCTTTCTGTTCACTTAAGCAGTGCTCGTGCCTCGTTGCTTAAGCAGAGTGTTGTATTCCAGCTTGGCTATAATTTTATCACTTAACTGAAAAATGAAAAAAGATTGGATTATCATCAAAATGAAGTGTGTACAGGAAAACACTTTTCCAAAAAGCAAAAAAGAGAAAGGATAAAAAGTAAGCCTAGTGGTGGTGTGAAAGCTCATTATTGCCATATTTCTATTTGGCAAACCATAACGAAGTTTCCAGTAATTGATATAATACGTGTAGCAAAACGTCCACAAACTCTACACAAGTTAACTATAATACTTGTGCGATAAGTTTTCGGGCATAGTTACACACTTTCTTCGAGTATACTGAGTTATCTTCCATCCAAGATACTAGTGTAACTGAATTTTTACACAAATTCATGCAATTTAATCTGTTGTAAAGTCATTTGCCTTTTTTAAAAAAAGATAATTATTAGTTTATTGGCACGTGCGTCGCACGTTTATGCTCAATCATATAGTAAGCAGTTTGTAAAATAATATCGATACTAACATAACAAAAATTTTGAATAAATAATTACACATAGGGTTGTGCATAATTTGGTAAATACCGAATTACCGTACTGAAACCGAACATTTTGGTATTTGGTATACGGTATTTTGGTATTTGGTATGGTATTTGGTTTAAGTTTTAAAAAAAAATTGGTATTAGGTATGGTATTTGGTATTTTAAAATAAAATACCGAAATACCGATACCGTACCGAAATATATATTATATTACACAAAACACATACTATTAATTATAACATAAATATAAAAAATCTAAAATTTTACTTTCCTTTATTCTCTAAGTTCATCAATTAACTCCAAATAAGTAACAAGACATTTCTAATGATCAAATATTCTTTTATGTACAATTTATTCTATTTGGGTCGATATTTGCTAGTTTTGGATAAAAAAAATTTTCAACAAACATTTTTAATTTTGTATTTTTGAGTACTTTAATTAAGAATATTACAGTCTATGGCTTATGCACTAGTTAGTATTCAAACCGAATAAATCGAAGTTACCAAACCGAATAAACCGAAACCGAAAGGAGAAAAACTGAACTATACCGAATTTAATTAGGTACGGTATTGGTATAGGATTTTAAGAAACCGAATACCGAAAATACCGAACCGAAATGTCTAAATACCGTACCGTACCGACCGACGAACACCCCTAATTACACATGAAGAATACAATACAAATTTTTGTGCATGATCAATTTGGAGCTCAATGCAATAAAATACTATTAGGACGACAAAGGTTCTTCTATTATATCAAATATTTAGCTTGACTATTTTCTTGTATTTAGATATTTCAGCAATACATTAGAAATGTGAGTATGAGTAACTTTAATTATAGTTACAAATATTTCACGTCTTAAAATTTTGTCATGTTTTAAGAAAATTGTAGCCTCCCAAAACCATACTCTAAAAATCTTAAGTGGACAAACACAAGGTTATAATGAGGAAAAAAGAACCTATCCAAACATTAATAGATGAATAGCTTACGTAGAGTGAAATCTATCCAACAGTCGCGCTTAGAAAAACGGAAATATCAGTTACATCCTTAAGGTCTATCTTGGAAGAAGTGTAAAGCCAGTATACTTGCACTCATCTAGTGAGGTGGCAAACGGGCGGGTCGGGTCGGGTCGGATATGGGCTGGTCGAAAACGGGTAATTTGAAAAATGAATAAATTATCTGACCCGACCCACATTTAACACTGCAAAATGAATCCAGGGCAGATCCAGCCCAAAGCAAATGAATCAATAGCAACTGCGCTCACTGTGTGTGTGAAGACTCCGAAGGATCAGATCCAGCCCAAGCGCTATAATAAGCCAAATCCTTACATGAATCAATGTAGTCTGCTCCAGCATGCAGCCCGATCCCATAAATATAATTCATAGCAAGCCTCCGGCCTCACTCAGTCATCAGTCTCTCCAGTCACTCGGGCTCACAACACTCATGCGTAGCAGCCATAATCATTGATACGGGATGTGATAATATGCGATAACAAAAACTGAGATATGATATGTAATGATGAATACGATTGAGTACATAACTGCAATTTAGAAAATAACTCAACGGCAGAGAACAACCATTGTGGGTCACAATAGTACCAACATATAGCCTAAACATGATTTCTAGCATAAATCACACCTCAAGTGCTCTAACACACAGAGTACAGTAAAAAAGTTCAGATAAAATAGCTACACAATTCTATAGAATCTACTAAATCACAATTATTACGGTGCACGCCCACACGCCCATCACCTAGCATGGGCGTCACCTCAACAACAACTGCATAACATGTAATTCGAGGTTTCATACCATCAGAACCAAGTTTAGAAGTGTTATTTACCTCAAACCGTGCAAAACTCTACTCCAACAAGCCCATGCCTCGCGAATCGGCCTATGAATGTCTCGAATCTAGCCACAAACAATTCGATGCAATCAACACGAGCTAAAGGAATCAACTCCATATGAAAATACTAAATTCTTAATCAAAAGTTAAAAAGTCAACTCAAAAGTCGACCCCCAGGCCCACATCTCGGAATCCGATAAAAGTCACAAAATTCGGAAGCTCATTCAACCACGAGTCCAACCAGACGAAATTTACCAAATTCCGACACCAAATAGTTACTCAAATCCCCAAATTAACTCTTAAAATCCCTAGCGTCAAACTCCCAAAATTCCACCTCAAAAACACACAAACTAGGTCGGAAATTCAATGGGGAAACAAGATTACTGAATAAAAATGATGACAAGTGACTTACCTCAAGAAACCCCTCGAAATCCCCCTAAAAAATTGCCTTTATCCGAGTTTGCAAAGTCAAGAAATGATAAAAACCTAGGAACCTAACGTTATATTCTATCCAGGGCTTTTCGCACCTGCGACAAACTTGCCTGCATATGCGATGTCGCAGACACGACAAATCTCCCACTTCTGCGGTGAATCACAGGAGACCCGACCTTCACACCAGCGGAACAAGCTCCTCTTTTGCGTAAACGCAGGTGCAACCTCAGTCACTCTTCTGCGCTGCTCCTCGATTCTGCGTTCAAACTCATAGCATTTGCGATTCTACAGATGCGCTTAAAGTGCCGCTTCTGTGCAACCAGCCCATATCCTTTTAGGCCGCTTCTGCGATTGCCTCTACGCACATGACCTTCGCAGGTGCGATTACACCAATCCAACACTCTTCAGAATTTTCCAAAGTCCAAATTTCGATTCGTTTACCATCCGAAACCAACCCGTGGCCCCCGGGACCTCAACAAAACATACAAAAAAGTCCTGAAATACGAACTTGTCAAGGCCTCAAATCACATCAAACAACATCAAAAACACGAATCGCACCTCAATTCAAGCCTAATGAAACTAGGAAATTCCAGCTTTTACTGCGATGTCAAAACCTATCAAATCACGTCCGATCGACCTCAAATTTCGCACACAATTCATAAATGACACAACAGACCTACTCCAACTCCCGAAACCAAAATCCGAGCCCGGTAACA
The DNA here is from genome assembly GCF_001879085.1 of Nicotiana attenuata. NCBI lineage: Eukaryota > Viridiplantae > Streptophyta > Magnoliopsida > Solanales > Solanaceae > Nicotiana > Nicotiana attenuata. Next base: position 382,342 of record NW_017670448.1, read on the forward strand.
ACAAAATCAACTCTCGGTAAAACTTCTCAATTTCCGAAACTTCTAATTTTCCAACTTTCGCTATTTCAAGCCTAAATCAACTACGGACCTCCAAATCATTATCCAAGTACACTCCTAAGTCCAAAATCACCCAACGGAGCTATCGAAACCATCAAAACTCCATTCTGGATCCATTTAGAAATAAGCCAACATCCGATAATCCTTTTCAACTTAAGCTTCCAACCTTGAGACTAAGTGTCTCAACTCATTCTGAAACATCCACGGAACCGAACTGACTACCCCGACAAGTCACGGAACAAAAATTTAGCATAGTATAAGCAATAAATGGGGAAACGAGGGCTATAACACTCAAAACCACCGGTCGGGTCGTTACATCATCCCCCTCTTAAATAAACGTTCGTCCTCGAATGGTCCAGAAACATATCTGGAGTCTCAAATAGGCGTGGATATCTGCTCCGCATCTGCCGCTCGATCTCCCAAGTAGCCTCCTCATCTGGCGGACCTCTCCACTGCACCTTTACTAAAGCTATGTCTTTTGACCTCAACTTTCGAACCTGCTGATCCAAAACGGCTATCGGCTCCACATCATAAGTCAAATCACCATCCAACTGGACCGTGCTGAAATCCAAAATATGAGTCGGAACGCTGATATACTTCCGGAGCATAAAAACATGAAATACTGGATGAACACTCGACAGACTAGGCGGCAAGATAAGCTTGTAAGGCACCTTTCTAATCCTCTAAAACAACTCAAACGGCTCAATATACCGAGGGCTCAACTTGCCCTTCTTCCCGAATCTCATAACACCCTTCATGGGTCAAACCTTGAGCAGTACCTTCTCCCTAACCAAGTAACCAACATCACGAACCTTCTGATCGGCGTAACTCTTCTATCTAGACTGCACTGTGCGAAGCAAATCTTGAATCAATTTAACCTTGTCCAAAGCATCCTGAGCATAGTAAGTACCCAATAGCCTAGCCTCGTCCGGGTTAAACCACCCTTCTAGAGACTGACACTGTCTCTCATACAGAGCCTCATACGGAGCCATCTGAATTCTCGATTTGTAGTTGTTGTTGTAGGTAAACTCTGCGAGCAGCAGAAACTGATCCCATGAACCCCCAAAATCTATGACACAAGCACGAAACATATCCTCCAATATCTGAATAGTGCGCTTGGACTGTCCGTCCGTCTAAGGGTGAAATGTTGTACTCAACTCAACGTGTGTGCCCAACTCTCGTTGCACTGCTTGATGACGTCAAAGTCCACTACGAAAAAGTAAATGGACACGATTGCATGCAATATAATTTTCCTAACTATGAGTCGGGATCGAATCCCACAGAGAATAATATGTAGATGATTAGGTGTGTAAGAGAATTATCACTTATTATGCAATGCCAAACACTTAGGGCTTTGAGAAAATATTTATGTCTAAATGCGAAAAATGTAAACTAACCTAGAATGCAAGTGAAATGATCAATGGATACTAGCATTGATACAAGGAAAATTACACTCTAGTAACGATCTAATGTATTTCACGATTTTGTAAATATGAGCAAGTTTATATTAATTACCCTCGGGTAATAATTTAATATTAGCTTCTTCCGAAAACTAACAAGACTTTCTAATTGAATTATCCTTGAAATAATTAAGAGATTAAGCACACCCGAAGATGGCTACAAGTAGTTCAATCTTATCCCTGGGTAGAATCTATAAAATGAGGGTTATAGCCTCAAGTTCTTGTTAAGTAATCTTTCCCAACCCCAAATTATCGTTCCCAAAATTAATTCAAAGTAAATGGGAGAGTCCTAAGGTTAGCTAATCCCTTTGGAAGCATTAAAGAACAAGAATAACTAAAGAAACAATAACTCACTTCAATATAGATAAAAATCGTACAATACATAAGCACAACAAGATATTTAATCCACACTTTAAATATTAATATTTCCCATAAACAAGATTCAAGTGTTGGAAAAATATTACACACTTAGATATACAATACAAAGCAAGGAAATGAAGTAATGAACATAAATGGGTAAGAAATTCTCAACCAAAAGCTTCAAATCTTCAAGACCCAAGTGTGTGTGCAAGAACCCTAGCTTCCAAACTTGTCTTCTCTGGTCAAGAGACTCAAAAAAAGTTCAATGATTGGCCAAAGATATGTTTCCAATAAGCTAGGTCGTGTATAAAAGGGTTTGGGATAAGGAAAACATGAAATTCCAAATCTGTCCAGAGCTGGAGGCCGTTGGCCGCACCTGCGGAAGAATCATCGAAGGTGCGGTTCCGCATATGCGGATACCTGCTCGCAGAAGTGAATTTTGGTAAAGATGGCTATTCCGCAGAAGGGGACAAGAGACCGCAGAAGCGCATCTGCAGACACGGACACCAAGCACAGAAGCGTGACCGCAGATGCGATAAATCAATCGCAAATGCGATTTCTCTAGGTCTTATTCCACTGGAAACCATTTTCACTTCTTTTACTCTTTTTTGCAAAATTCCACTTCATTTGATCTCAACTCTCTTCAAGACATCATTTACCTAAAAATCAAATAATACACACCATAAACAACCTCATATTATAATTAAAGGACGCAGAAATTAAACAAAGAAAAAAGACTAGAATAAATGGTAAAATCACCACTCATCAACACCCCTAACTTAAAGCTTTTGCTTGTCCTCAAGCAAATCAAAACCAAATAGTCAATGAGGCTCTAACATTTAAAGCTCAATTAGCATCGCTATCATCTTCAAATCACATTCTCCAATTAAGCACCATACTTATGGCTTTGGTTGGTACTAATAATTAAGCTCAAGCATATGAATGTCAACCAAATAATTCCCCGATTTAAAACTCAATCTGAAGAATGCAATGGAGTTTCACAAAATCAAGTGACAACAACCAAGCCTCAAGAAGTGACTCAAAAACACTAGTCTACTACATATGCTCAATTTACTCAATTTGAAATATATCAATGTCATCAATTCATCATAATCCATGGGCTCTCACAAGAAACAAAGTCCCAAAATCACCATATTTATAATAACAACATAAGTGACTAATGCATTGAAACACTCACTCTCAACAAAGGATTTCAAGTGTTACAAAATATCATACCATAAGCTTGCCCTTATTTTAATTCGTCGCCTATTCAAGAACATTCAGATGGAAATCCCAAAAGGACTTTTCAAGCTTGTAAAGTAGGCTTAGGGAAGGGTATGATAAGTATTTGGGATACAAGTGACTACACCCTCCTTAAACACTACTCATATTTGTCTTTTTTTTTTTTTTTTTGCATTTTGCTTCTTTTTAAACTACATAACCCTTATTGACATCTAGTTACCAACATAGAACCACCTTAAAGTACCTATCTAATTTTCTAGAAGAATCCATATATATATATATATATATATATATATATATATATATATATATATTATTTTTTTAATTTTTTATTGTGTGCGCCTGTGTGTTAACCAGTCATAGGCCGACAAATTTTCCTTAAAGTCTTCCATTAAAATTTTCCTTTTTTCATAACTGCCTCTCTACCTCCACAACCCTCCCCAGACCCCACCTATGGGATACACTGGGTATGTTGTCAGCCTCCATCTTCAATTTTTCTGTGCATGTCGTCCTGCCTCTTCATGTAATAAATCAAAAAGAAAATAAGTTATGGCAAAATGACAATTTCCACCACTGACTGCTGCAGTTAAAGCTAGACCAGCAATGGGAAGGTTATGTGAGGGATTTTACGGATTCGTAGGGAAAGATAAGTAGTTGCAATTGAAAAAAGAAGAGATGTTGTCAACCAAAAAAGAGGAAAAAAGAAGAAAAGAAAGTAGTTTCAACTGCTTTAGTCTGTTAAGTGATGACTAGAGAAAAGAGATAAGTGGGCAGGGATGGCAGTGCGCTGGGTGGTGGGGGTCGTTGGGGCTTAACCCACAAAGATTTCAACCCGCTCCGTCCTGCCCCACATAGCAATTGTTTCTGTTTCGCTCCACCCTGCAATATTTTTTTTTCATTTTCTTATATTTTTGCTAAATATATCACTTGACAGCCCAATACAATTCAATTCTAGTCCACTGTTTAATATTCCACAATTTTACTAACAACCAAAATCTTATACTAAATACATAATTTAATATTAACTTTTAACAAAGCTAACATAACTGATTCTAATATTACCTTAAAGTGCAGCAAACACAGATGTTCACAACTAAATTCACCCTTTGCTTTGACAAATTCTTTTTATGATGTGGAGTGATTAAATTTGAATGTTTAACTTGTATGCATTATTGCTAGATGTAAGGCTTAAATTAGCACTGAAATCATTTTGTAAAAGAAGAGTCGCTATGCCCCCAGGGCCTAGCTCAAGTGGCAAAGGGTGGTGGATTTGTGTCTTATGTCACAGGTTCAAGCCCCCATACCATGCAAAGCAAAGCCTGGTATTTAAGTGGAGAAGGATAGAGGGGCGGGCCCATTATCTACCGAGTTTCGAAGGCTGCGGTTGGTCCAAAGGGTCGGCCCCAGACGGATTTCTCGGTCATCAAAAAAAAAAAAAAGAAGAGTCGCTATTATTAATAATGAATTTGAGCAATCTAAATTCTGAAAGTTGAAGAGAAGCAGATTGTTAATTGTTAACAGTTAGAAACTGGAGTTGTTCTCTAAAGCGAGTCATCTAAAGAAGACGATTTTCAAAAGAGAGTAGCCATTTCTCATTGCCCAACTGAAAAAATGTTGTAGTTCAGTTCGACGATCACATTGGAACTGACAACTTCACTATGTCAAATCTTACCTGTGATTAAAAATTAATCATTCTAGTTAATTGTCATTTTAATACAAAGTCATCAGAATATCAACACCTAATCCATTTTGGAAAGGTTGATTTTAGTAAATCTAATTCTTAGCTGGAGGAAACTTGCAACCGGCCCCACATCAGATATTTAAAAAACTGTTTGAACCTGCCGTGCATAAGGTAAACCCCCCCACCCCCACCCTCTCCTTGCGGCCCCGTTTGCCACCCGTATAAGTGGGCTCAATTCTTGAGGTAACTAGTTTGGCGGAGGGTAACCTGATTTCTGAGGACTTATATCGAAAGCCAAAGTATGAAATGAGAACTGACAATGAAGATTTTCATTAAATTTGGAAAGATAAACTTTTCCGTGCATGTTTCAGGAAAATCCTTACTGTCTCTTCTGTTTCTCTGAAGCAGATTTAGCTTCGGTTCTTGTGTCAACTCAAGAGCGAAGTTTGGTTTGTTCAGGTTCTAAATTCCTCACTGGAAGTCAAACTCGTTCCTGAATTATTTTTGGTTGCAGAATCAGAAAGAGCAGAACGAGAAAGGAAAGGTGATCTTGACCAATATGAACGCTTGGATGGAGACAGAAAGCAAACGAGTAAATTGCTTGCTGTCAAGAAGGTCTTTACTGGAAACTCTTGAGTATTATTCTCTTTTATGATAAAAGAAAAGTTAAAAGTTCATGAGAGCATGAGAAACAAGAATTGATGAACATTGCCATGTGATTCTTTTCAGTACACCAGGACAGCTGAGAGGGAAGCTGTGCTCATACGTCCAATGCCAATCCTACAGAAGACTATGGATTATCTTTTGAATTTGCTGGATCAGCCTTATGATGACAACTTCCTTGGCTTGTATAACTTCTTATGGGACAGGATGCGGGCAATCCGTATGGATTTGAGGATGCAACATATTTTCAACCATGAAGCTATTAATATGCTGGAGCAAATGGCATGTAGATTTTTGCATTATTTAACTTAAGTTTGTTAATGCGTAAATCAACTAAAGTTTGTTAATGATTGATATTTTTGACCATGTTTATAGTTATATTGCTTTCAAGCATCTTTGGCTTATCATTATCTATTTTTCTGGGAAGCCTTTTCTTAATGAAACTTGTATCACCTTTTCAGAGGCTTTTATATGTGAACCATCTATAACTTATCCTGATGTTGAGATGTACACCACGATACTGATGGATTAATCTTGGAAGCTATTCATCCTTTTTTTTTCTTGTCGTAATCTAGTCATATTTTGGTAAGAGTAAGTTAGTCATATTTTTCAGAGCATACAACAACAACAATCCCAGTGTAATCCCACAAGTAGGGTCTGGAGATATTTTTCAGAGCATAAGATCTCATATTGCTTTATGTGGACTGGGGGATGGACAAAACTTGGCGTCCGTGTAATATCAAAGGTCAATTTGGTTTAGAATTAATTAATGCATTATACTCCACAACCAATGCAAGTGCTCTATTATTGTAATCAGATATTATGGTTATGTGGTTTACCATATAACATTGTTTTTTGTTGACTCAACCAGTATGGATATTTTAATACTCTATGATCTTTATTTACAGATAGGTTAGCCTGGTTGGGTTGAGTATAAAGTGGCTAGCTGTCTTGTTTTAGGTGAGATTAAGCAGAAAACTAGATACAGAAGAAAAACTCTACTGCATGGAACCATATCATGGGTGTTGGAACAGTACTTGCTTTTTCAAAGGGCAAAATGTCCTTAGCTGCTTGTGGCTCTCTGCCGGTGCTTGTTGGAGGATGTTAATTTCTTGTTTTCCTGGATATGCATTGCTTTAATCCAATTATTATCTTAGTTTAAATTCCCATGTCAAAGCACCTAATTTTTCTTCTTGACTTCAGTAAATGTTACTCAGTTTTATATAGATTCTAATTTGTATTGCCTATTGTTTTGGTTTCAGATAAGGCTTCATATAATCGCCATGCATGAATTATGTGAATACACGAGAGGAGAGGGTTTTTCTGAGGGATTTGATGCACATCTCAATATTGAACAGATGAACAAAACATCAGTTGAATTATTTCAATTGTATGATGACCACCAGAAGAGAGGAATAAATGTGGCAAGTGAGAAAGAATTTAGAGGTTATTATGCACTTTTAAAGCTTGATAAACATCCAGGATATAAAGTAAGTCAACTATCAATAAGCATGATTACCTTATTTTTTCTCCTAGTGTTTTCCTTTTGTTTAAAGTATGAGTTCTGTACTAGGTTGAACCTGCAGAGCTTTCGCTTGATTTAGCAAAGATGACACCAGATATGCGTCAAACCCCAGAAGTTCTCTTTGCTCGTGATGTGGCAAGGTTGTTTCATCATTGTATCATTAGGAGACCTTATACACTAACTCACCTGAGAATGTTTCTCTTTCATAATTTCAGGGCCTGCAGGACATGCAACTTTGTTGCTTTCTTTCGGCTTGCAAGGAGAGCTAGCTATCTTCAAGCTTGCTTAATGCATGCTCATTTCTCAAAGGTAGAACAGACACCTTCCTTAGTCTTTTAATTTCAGTAGTGATTTACTGACACCTTCCTTAGTCTTTTAATTTCAGTATTTACTGACTTCACCGATCCTTCTATCCAAGTGCATATTGTCATTCGATAATTCAACCAATCAACTACGTCTCAGTTCATGAATCGGGGTCTCAGTTATATGAATCCTCTATATTCGTTCCACTCTATTGGGAACCATGTCTTTCAAATTGATTATTGCCTTTTTTTACAAATAATTCATTTGTTCTTTTGGCATAGAAAGCACTACTATAAGTGACTTAAGGAAATAGAGAACTTGAAGTGTTTTCCTTTGTTTGTCTGATTTTGTGCTCATGTATGTCTGGTTTTGCTTTCCGTAGTTGAAGGTTATGGATGCAAACTTCTAAATATTTTACTTGTTCATAGATCTGCATTCTGTTCAAGCGTTTCATTTCTTTTGGTGTTTTGCCCAGTTACGAACCCAGGCTCTAGCTTCGTTACACTCTGGCCTGCAGAATAGCCAAGGAATCCCTGTTGCCCAAGTTGCCAAATGGCTTGGGATGGAGGTAATTTCTTAATATTTTTGCTGGCTGTGTTCTTACATACTCGGTCTTGTTGCATTTTATGTGACGTTTGATTGGGAATCGAGTTTAAGGAAGAAAAAAAGGACTTCTGGAACTTGTGATCTTTACGAGCTGTAGACATTTGTGTGGCTATAAATCATCTCATTAATGGTAAATGAGAATTTTAAAGTTAAATTGTTTCTAATATAGAACAGACTAAAAAAAGGAAAGTGTGCCACGTAAAATAGGACATAGGGAGTAACAGTTTTTTTAGTGGAGTAACTTCTTCTGTTCCTGGAAATCTATCAGGAAGAGGACATAGAAGGCCTTCTTGAGTATTATGGATTCTCAATAAAGGAGTTTGAAGAACCATATATGGTGAAGGAAGGTCCATTTGTGGAAGTTGACAATGACTATCCTGTCAAGTGCTCAAAACTTGTCAATGAGAAAAAATCAAGGACGATATTCGAGGATGTTTCGGCTCCACATGTTGAATCAGTGTGGGAAAAAGAGACAGAACCCTTGTTAGATAAGGATCATCATAAAAAACCTACAGCTATTCAATTTCTCGAGCCTTATAGTTCTTCACTGGCCATCGAGGAGGACATGCCTGATTATGAAGCTGTTTCATCTCCAAAAGATGAGACAAAGACAATTCCAATTACTAGAACAGAATCTCATCAGAAGAATGAAAGTTCGCAGGCTCCTCCTAATTATTCGGTGTCAAGTCTGCCGGCTCCTCCTAGTCCTTTGATATTCTTTCCTCATATTTCCCCTGAGACTCAGCAGCAAGCTATAGTCGGGAGAGCAGGAACACCTGAAGCGCAGCTGCAAGCTAGAGTTGGGAGTTCAGGGAAACCCAAAAGTAGTGAAGCTGCACAATTTGCTGCAAAAGGCATGACCGTTCAATTTGCACTTGCCAGAGATGAGCAGGAGAAGTTGCCAATTTTTCCAACTCATTCTCTTGTTGGAGACACAGAATTGCACCACGTGTCAGATGAAGAGAATGTAGATGAAGAACTGGTAGTCACCAGCGAGCAAGCCGAAACTAATGAAGCAGCAGCTAGTTATTATGACAAAGAAGTTGTCGAGGCAAAACTTAAACTGATTGTCAGGTGCAGCTTGTTCTTCATGGACCTGATATCTGCTGCATTTACCCTTGTTACTCTGCTAACGTGTCAATTTACAGGATATGGAAGCGGCGTTCTTCAAAGAAAAGGGAGATGCGGGAGCATAAACAGTTAGCATCTAAAGCTGCTCTGAGATCGCTCTCTCTTGGAGTGCCAATGTGGCCCAATAGAATTGTAAGTAGCGACGAAAATCTTCTTTTTTTTTTCTCTAGCTTTGGCCGCTTAAGTTTCTGTATCTGTGCTTTCTCTTGAGTCATGATAGTCTTGGTGCAGCCTCAGTTTCCAGTAATAAAAACTCATTGATTTTCTATATACTGCATAGTAGTAAACAATTTAACTAAATCATCAGGCCTTTTTATCTCTTTTTTTTAATAACCAAGAAATCCCAAGAGCCTGCTCGCACAATTCAAAACTCAGTGGATTATGGGCCTGCTCTTAACACTAGACCAACGCCCGGGGTGGGGTGGGTGTGGGGGGTGGGCAATTAAATCATGATACTTGTGCAGCCACTTTCTTTTTTTCTTTTTTGGTTGAAGTCTGAGTAGGTCTTGTGTACATGTGAAGTATGGCTGTCCAACGCGACGGAACAGGACGACCTTTAGCTGGGACGAAATGGTAGGCCCATCCCATCCCGCTAACAAGCGGGACGGGACGGTTTCGCGGGCCTTAAGTGGGCCGTTTAAAAAAAAAATATTTAAGCATTAAGTTTGGCAACGACTAGTTTTTTGACAATGACTAAGTTTTTATAGTTTGCAATGACTAGTTTTTTGACTTATTTAATAAACTTAAAAGTTAAAACTTAATAAATTATAAGAAAATTAGGAAACTAAGTAAAGAATTATAAAATATTAAGTGAGTCACTTAAGTGACTCATGTGAGAAGCATGTGGGTGTGAAGAATCCAGTTGGGACACTCTCTGGGCCAAAAGAAAATCCAACCAAGGAAGCTGAAAAAGGTTTTTTTAAGCCCAATCAAAACACCACAAGTAAAGACTCTGAAGACCTTTATCTAAACACAATGGGAGGAAATATCGAAGCTCTCCTTGCTCATATAAAATCCACAGTGGCAGAGTCAATTCGTGAAGAACAATAGAAAATGGAAGACCGTATCTTGGCTCAGGAGCAACTTCTCTCTCAAACAATCTACCCTCAACAAATCATCAACCTCAGGGAGAGAGGATCATGAAGGACCAATTGTGGGCTCTCATCTTCCTCTCATCAATTACTTACTGTCAAGGTGAACCAGAGGATGAGGATGCCCAAACAGTCTTTGTAGACTGCCCCTCTGATAGCGCAGGCGTTTCTGATGAACCAGGCATGCAATTGGTTCAACATCACCAGATTGATATTGCAGAACCAATTGAGGAGCATCCTCATAACTGTGACCTAGATGTCCCTGCATGGATCAAAAGAAACATTGGAAAGATGAGCAAAACATATGGTGTGAGCTTTGAAGGATGCGAATGGGAAGCTATGGCTCTTTTTTTGAAGATAGACAGTAGGAAAAAGGAGATGAAGGCAATGGTGCGATCAAAGAACAAAAGCACAGGGGTTTCAACAAAATTAAAGGGAGTTTATGAAAGGAAGAACCTGAAGGTTGGAGTGAAATACAAAGACGGAGGGCAAACATTTACTGTCTGCAAGAAACAAAGGTGGATGGGGATTGTGATGGTATTGCAAAGCAACTGGGTAGCAGTAGGTGGATTAACCATATAAAACTAGAAGCTGAAGGAACAAGGGGAGGCATCTTAATTATGTGGGATAAGAGAGAATGGAAAGGGGGTTTAGTAGAAAAGGGTAGATACTCTATCACTTGCAACTTTAGCTCTGTGCTAGACAATTTCTTATGGGCTTTGTGTGGGGTGTATGCTCCATGCAAGAGAGCGGAAAGAAATGATCTTTGGTTAGAATTGGGGGCTATGAAAGGGTTATGTAATAGAAACTGGGTGGTATGTGGTGATTTCAACACCACCAGATTTGCTAATGAAAGGAAAAACATGACCACATACAGTAAAGCAATGGCAGATTTTTCAGATACCGTGGAAGAGCTGGAATTGATTGATCCTGCTCTTCTGGGGGGCCAATTCACTTGGAGCCAAGGTGACAACTCTGAGTGTGCTTCTAGAATAGACAGATTTCTCTTCTCTACGGAGTGGGATGAAGAATTCAGTTTTATAAGACAAAGCCTCCTCCCAAAAGTTATCTCTGATCACTCTCCAATTTCTTTGAAATGTGGGGAATGGGAACTCAACAAGTCCTATTTTAAATTCGAAACTGGTGGTTAGATGTTCAAGAGTTCCCTGAAAAAGTGCAGACTTGGTGGAATTCTTTTGTGATTGTTGGTAGGCTAGATTTTGTGTTAGCCTCCAAACTAAAGCTCCTCAAATCTAAGCTGAATAAGTGGCATAAGGAGGAGTATGGCAGTTTAGAGGCAAGGAAGAAGACCGTCCTCGTAACATCTCAAATTTTGATCAGATTCAAGAAAGCAGAAGGCTCACTGAAGGAGAGTTACTGGAAAAGGCTGGCCTCATGTTAGAAATTCAGGAGTTAGCCAAGTATGAAGAGACTGCATGGAGACAAAGGTCCAGAACTTTATGGCTAAAACAAGGGGACAAAATACAAAGTTCTTCCACAAAATGGCTAATGCACATAGGAGATACAATCACATTGATACGCTGGAGGTGCGAGGGCAGACTACCACAATTTGGAAGAAATCAGGAAAGAAATCATAGGTTTCTACCAGAAGTTGTATGCGGAACCTGAAACATGGCGGCCAAATTTCAATCTGGTTAGGGGGAATTTTTTAACAGAGGAGGAAAATACTTGGTTACAAAGAGAGTTTGAAGAACAGGAAGTGGTGGAATGCCTTAAGTCCTGTGCTTCAGACAAAGCACCAGGACCTGATGGCTTCACCATGGGATTTTTTCAGAAATGCTGGCTAACAGTCAAGGAAGATGTCATGTCAACTCCGAAGAATTTCCACTCTAATGAATTCTTTGAGAAGAGTTTTAATGCATCCTATGTGGATCTCACTCCAAAGAAGAGTGAAGCCAGAGAACTTAAAGATTTCAGGCCAATTAGTTTGATTGGAAGTGTTTACAAGATTATAGCCAAAGTATTAACTGAGAGGTTGAAGTCTGTAATCAACAAGCTCATTGGAGGTTATCAAATGGCCTTCATAAAAGGAAGACAAGTCATGGATGCTTCTCTTATTGCAAATGAGGTGGTTGACTCTAGGCTTAAAAGCAAAATGCCAGGGGTCCTATGCAAGCTGGATATAGAGGAGGCATACGATCATGTCAACTGGAATTTCCTTCTAACACTAATGGCTGATATAGGATTTGGAACTAAATGGATAAACTGGATCCGTTTCTGTCTTAGCACAGTTAAATTCTATCCTGATAAATGGCTTACCCCAAGGCTTTTTTTCTTCTGAAAGGGGGTTAAGGCAAGGGGATCCTTTATCTCCTTTTTTGTTCCTTATGGCAATGGAAGAGCTGAATCACATGTTAACCATTGAAAAGGCAAATGGTTGGGTCAAGGGGTTCAGACGAAACTGCAGCCTAGAGATCTCACATCTTCTATATGCAGATGACTCTATCATTTTCATGGGAACTCAACCAGAAGAGATGCTTCACCTTAGACTTATATTAACAACTTTTGAAGCAGTTGCAAGCTTACATGTGAACTGGGGAAAGAGTAAGCTATTTCAGGTAAATGAAGTTCCAAACATACAAAATTTGGCCAATATTCTGGAGTGTGGGATAGAGAACCTACCTACCAAATACTTAGGCCTTCCTTTGGGCTCCAAAAACAAGTCGCAAGAAATATGGCAAGGGGTGATTGAAAGGAGTGAAAAAAGAAGATGGAAGAGTCAATATTTGTCACTTGGAGGCAGAGTGACTCTGGTAAATAGTGTCTTAGATGCACGGCCTTTCTATGTGATGTCCCTCTTCCCAATTCCATCTAAGGTGAGGAAAAAGATTGACTCCCTGAGAAGGAATTTCATCTGGCAAGGCAACAGTGAGAAAAAGACTATTCATTTAGTCAAATGGGATACTCTTTTGTGTTCTAAGCAGGCAGGTGGTCTAGGCATCAGAAATCTAAAGGCACAGAATAGCAGTCTCCTTGCAAAATGGTTATGGAGGTATAATCTGGAGGAAACAACTTTATGGAGAAGGGTGATACAAGAGAAGTATGGCCATGGAGGACCTTGGTGCACCAAACCAGTATCTTCCCCTCATGGAGTGGGGGTATGGAAAACAATCAGGGGGCAATGGGGCTTCATTGCTGAACACTCTAGTATCAAGGTTGGAAATGGAAGAAGAGTACTCTTCTGGTGTGACAAATGGTTTGGGCATACACCTATAAAAGACCAATTTCCAGAATTGTATAACATTGCCGCGAATCAAAGAATTTCAGTAGCAGAAGCAAAATCCACACATGGGTGGAATATTGTTTTCAGAAGGAACTTAAATGACTGGGAGTTGCAAAGTGTGGTAGATTTCTGGGAGAGCATAGAAGCTTTCCAAGGTCTCACAGAAGAGGAAGATGCTTTAATTTGGAAGGGTCACAAATCAGGTTCCTTTTCAGTGGAATCTGCTTATCATTTCGTTAACAATACTCCTAATCTTGTGCAAGGATGGCCATGGAAACAAATTTGGAGGGTCAGGGCACCTACAAAAGTCCAATGCTTCACATGGCTAGTAGCAAGGGAAGCTGTCCTAACTTAGGATAACCTTCTTAAGAGAGGAATCCAGCTACATGCTAGGTGCAGTCTTTGTGGCGAAGATGGGGAATCAGTTTCCCATCTCTTTATTCACTGTCCGGTCACTACTCAACTTTGGCACTTCTATCTCAATTTGGCTGGTATATCCTGGATAATGCCGAATAACACTGCATCTCTTCTCAGTAGCTGGAACAATGGAGGGGTAAATATTAAACAGAAGAAATGGTGAAAAATAGTTCCTGCTTGTATCTGGTGGGTCATATGGAAGGAAAGGAATGCCGGAGTTTTTGAAGATAGACCTAGCTCTTACCAGAAAATTAAGCTTAATTGTTTTTTGTTATTTTATTTTTGGTGCAAAGAGAGCTATAGGGAGGATGTACATTCTTTACTAGATTTGCTAGAAGAAATGTAATCAAATAGAATAGGTTTTGACAGTTCTCTGATCCTTTGGGGTCTGATTGTGGTTTACACAATCTCTTGTAAATATTTTTACCCATTTATATAATTGTTACCATTATCAAAAAAAAAAAAGAATTATAAAATATTAGAACAAAAAACTTGTAATGAAATACTCTAGTAATTATAATAGAGTTATAATTTATTTAATATAATTTCAAGCCATTAAGTAACTAAGTAAGAGTGTAAGACAATTCATAAAAAAAATTCAACACTTAGAGCCTTTTATTTCATTAATAGAACTTTCAAATCTCACAAACAAATATAATTCTTTTGAAGAGCACCTAATCTACGCAGCCACCTTCTAGGAAAGGTTCTTCATCCTCATTTTCTTCGTCCTCAATAAAAATATCATTGCCAAATTCTCTTTGTAATGTTTCATGATCTAGTTGTTCTCCGAAATTAATATTATAACATGTGGGGATTGGGAAAATAAAGTTTCATTAACATGAGTCATTTCATCTATATGTTTTCTAATTCTAGGAGAAGGATTAGGGTTCGGACTAGGATTAGGATTACTACTAGTACTACTATCACCTTTACTACTTTTTTACTACTTTTTTTAAATAGGCCAAATACATTTTTAGGTGCCATAATTTAAATACTAAATTAAATTTAAAAAGTTAACACAAAAATTAAACACACAAATGAGATGCGAAAATAGAACACATAAACACAAAAATTAAGCACTAAAATGATACGCAAAAATCATATTAAAATTGGGAGATGGAACGAGTGCACGGTGATTAAATATTGAAACTTGAAGAAATTGCCCAAAAAATTGCTCCAAATATTTGACGAATTAATTTGAAGCTTGAAAATTGCTCCAGAAATTTGCCCAAATACTTGAAACTTATCACTTGATTGTAAGAAAATTGAGAGAATAATATAGATAGAATGTAAGATATTTGAGGGAGAATGATTGATTTTTGTGGGAAAAAATGAAGAAGGATGGGGTATTTATAGTAAAAAATAGGGCTAAAGTGTAATTTAATAAACTTAGGGATTATATTAAAAGTTGGGGGAGGGATAGGGGGGATGTTTTGGTGGGTGGGGATGGGGTGGGGGCCAAATATGGCCATTGGGAACGGCTATATTTGCAATGGAGGTCGTTGCACAACGGCTATAATTCAAAAAAAAATAAACAAAAATAAAAAAAAGACTTGGGGACAGACGGGACAAGCGGGCCGGGCCGCGACAAAATGGGCATCCCGTTCTTGTTTAACATGGGCCCATCCCGTTTAGAATGAAGTGGGCTGGGCTGGGACGGGACGGGCCGAGATACGGGACGGGACGGCCCGTCCCATTGGACAACCATGATGTGAAGGTTGAAAAATTGATGATAAATATATACCATTCACATTTACTATATTATGATGTGTCTTAATTAGTGTCCTAATTTATGGGACACTAACAGAAATCATAAGTAGATAACATAATAAATAGAACAAAGAAGTTAATATTATTGGTAATAGTTTGTGCAAGAAACTTAAACACAACTACACCAATAAAGTTGCCCGTATGGAGACGATAATGCTCCAGAATAAAGTAGTTTTGATTCTTATAGTGATACCTACACATTACAGGATCTATTACTTATATAATAGGCTGACCATAACTACTGCATAACCTATTACGATAAAGATAAATAACTTCTAATAACCATAATAAAACTGCTAAACAGATAGCTTCTAATAAACTTCTAATAACTGAAAGCTCCAGGAATTATCTTCTCCTAAATTTCTTTGCTTCTTCTGGAAGATACGTGGAACTTTGGAACTTCTAATAACTGAAAGCTCCAGGAATTATCTTCTCCTAAATTTCTTTGCTTCTTCCGGAAGATACATGGCTTATCTGACACTTTGACTTTTGGAGATCAAATTTATAAATTACCATGCTCTTTTTATATATTATATTTTGTTAAAGGTCAAATTTGATAATTTTGATTAGTTTGAATATGAAAATCTAATTTTATAGATGAAATTTTGAAGTTCCATTTTGATAATTTTTATTTATTAACATTGATTTTGACTAGCAATTGATAAGTCCCCAAAGGGTCTGTGACATAAAATGGAAAGGATGGATGTTTGTTAATGGAGAATAATGGGTGATCCATCCCTTGTTTGCTTTTTATAGGTGAGTCAGTTATTAACTATTACCTATTTAATCGATTTTAGGAAATAGTTATTGGAGATGCTGAAATTGCAGGTAGTCCTGGCTCATCTTGTTCTCTCACTTTATTTTTCTATATAGTGATGAAACTGAAATTTGGCTCAAGAGAACAGGAAAATAAAAAAGTGAATTTTGATTGGTCTGGTCTTTCAGGATGCATTAGTGTCCACTGGCCAAAACTTGATTTTCTTCCTTTTTTTCCTATCTAAAAGTACTTGGACTCTCCCTTGGGATGACAAATATTCTCCCTCTTTCAGTTCATACCAGTATCATCTGGATTACATACTCCAATAATACAGAATTTAAAGGGTGTATGGTGGATTAACTAGTCCAAAAGATATAGGACCCGGAATTTGATGCATCTATCTGGGTTCATCAGAGCATTATTAGACTTAGCAAGGAATTTGGAGTCAACTTTCAAGGCTGTGAAAGAGAAGCTTTGGAGCTCTTTTCAAACATCAACAACAAAATGCAAGATAACAAAGGGAAATTAGAATTACAGGTGATAGATACTCCAAAAAGAAAAGGCCTCAATTTCGTAAATTGGAGAACACGGATGAATTTTTAAATTTAAAAGATTGAGCATATCTGGACACATTCTCTCTACACGTGTCCTCCTTTATTGGCTGACTTAACTTGGGAATATCAGCCGCCTCCCTTGTGCTTCCAAAGTCGAACGGTTCGTCTTCCACATCTCTCCGGCAACCATCCGACAGACTCCGATGTATTCTTTCCACCCACACCGTGGATTCAACCCACACCGGTACAATGAAAGCTAATTCATCCACCAAAAGCTTCACTGTTGCTGGAATGTTGACCCCTGTATAGCGTATGCAGATTCTGGCCCATAGCATATGAGATCTTGCTCTGGTATTTTCACCTAGTTCTATGAAACCTCCCAGTCTATCACCAATCTCCTTGAAACCATTATCAGACCATAAGTGCGTTGGAAAGACCAATAATTTAACCCATACATGATTCGGACACCAATTTTTCTGGTGGCAGGTACTGATCGGCGACCACCACTCCAGATGAAGTATTCGATTTTTGAAACTCCAGCATCCCATTTTTATTCTTCCAGCCTCTACTCTGGATGGAAACTCAAATAGAAAGAACACCCCATTCAACTCTTTAATTTAACACCAGCCGGAATTTTCCATGTAAATTCTGCCCATTTCTGTACCTCCCTTCTACTCGGTATCACTGTTGTAATGTCCCGAAATAGCCAAAAGGCACCTCTGCAAATACTCAATCCTGGTAAAAGTAGCTTATGTAGCTCATGTCATTTTCGAGTGAGGCAGTATTATTCTGCTACCTCTATATTTTGGAAGTCTGATGGTTCCAAATATTTTAGCTCCTTCCACAGAACATAAAACTAGCTTCTTGCTGCATAGGCTCTTATTACAGGATCATCTTATCTTGTTGAAAAGCTTTTCTAGGTTTCTTCATATGTAAGATCTATCACTTCATGGTTTAGAGAGCTATCAGATTTATCCTTTTTGAGGGCAGAAATTAAAATACGGAACAGGTCTTGCCAGTTGCGACACAGTTAGCTTAGCATCAATAAGCTTTCTGTTACTTTAATCCTGCTCATATGTTTTTAGGATTACTCTATTCAATCTATAAAAAAAGAATATTAGATTTATCCTGCATTGAATTTGTTTGGAGGGTCATAACATTATAACCCCACCAGAATGCTTATTGTCTTATTTCCTCTATATAAATATCCCTAAAACTTTCCAACCATTACACACACCCCCACCCCCACTATTATACCTTATGTTGTGCAAAAAGGCATATCAGTTATGAATTGCTTGAAGAATGCAGAGTATTACCGTAAAGTAGGCCAAGGGTAGTTATTGGAATGAATTGAATCCCAACCAAATGCCATGACAAGAGACGTCATCAACATCTATTCCTCACCAAACTTTCAAGCAAATCTCCTGATCCCAGGGTAGAGGCCTCTCTCTCACAAGGCACAAATACACACTTAAAAAGATAAAATCAACAGAATGCCACCCGAACAGAATTGCTTTGTAGAAATCTCAAGATTTGCAAACTGTTTTTCATTTATTAGATGCTTTCACAAAAGCATGTGGTTTATCAGGTTATTTGGCGAGGTTGACATATAAGTTTCAAGATAAACTCAAATAATTTTGAACTTCATTGCATCTTACTTTGACTCCGATCTTGGATCTTTATTGTAAATCCCAAGACATCTGCACAATGTCAACTTTTTACTACACTGAGAATTTTTTATTTCTTTACTCCTGATCCATGGGGAGCAAAAGAGAGGAAAGGGAACAGACTTTTCTTCCTCCACCCCGGAGATGTTCCATTCAGATGTGCAAATAAGCATTCTGCACAAGAATGTTGCCATCTCGCATACAAGTTTTTGTATCTTGTGTCACTTTAAAGTGCATTATATACATCGTCCTTGAGCAATTTTATGGCCAGTTTAATTTCACTGATATTTTCTACTGTTTCTCCTCTTTTTAGCAACATAGCACATCTGTCGAGTTCGACATTGATTGTGCTGTCTCAAAATGGTACCAAACTCAGGAAAGATCATGGTCAAGGCTGAATGTTTCAGATGTAGTTTCCACCACACTCCATGAACAAAATCCATCTGCCAAATGCCTTTGCTGGAAAGTAATTATATGTTGTCAGGATAGTATAAACAATCGAAACCGAGAAAATGGTCTGGAGAAGTTGAATGCTAAGTCATGGTTGCTTTCCAAGCTCATGCCTGCCAGAGACCATGAAGATGATTTGCTGCACACATCTCCGGGCCTCTCTGTTTGGAGAAATTGGCTTCTTGACCAATCAGCCGAGGACCTAATTTGTTGTTTATCAGTTATCAAGTATGCTGATTTTGAGAATCTGAATGAGACAGTAGCAGGTGCAAGCGCTGTTCTCTTCCTGTTGTCAGAAGGCATCCCGTGGGATCTTCAGAAGAATCAGCTTCATAAGCTGTTAATGGAAGTACCTTCTGGTTCTCATTTGCCCCTTTTGATCTTAAGTGACATGTGCAAGGAAAATGCAGATCCTTCCACTATAGTTAAAGAACTGGAGCTACATGAAGTCCGTGAATCAAGACTTCATTCCTTTAGTGTTGTTTTCCTAAAAAACCAGCAGATGGAACAGCTGAATGGGTTTTTCAGTGATGAGCAATTAAGAGGAGGACTAAAGTGGTTAGCAAGTGAATCACCACCACAACCAGTTCTCCAGTGTGTAAAAGCCCGAGATCTGGTTCTCTACTACTTGAACTCTTTGCTTGGGGTTCTTGGTGAAATGGATGCTAATGATGTGGATCCAAACCTCTGTATTTCAGCCTTTAATGAGGCCTTGGATCAGTCAATGAGGGAAATCGCTGCTGCAGCTCATGCAAATCCTACCTGTTGGCCCTGTCCTGAAATAGGTTTGCTGGAGGAATCTCGCCTTGAGTACAAAGCTGTGAGCCAACACTTGCCAAGGCTGGGGTGGAGCTTAGCTCCAAGAATTGAACCAGTTGTCTGTGCAATATCTGACTGCAAACTTCCATCTTTTCCAGACGATATATCTTGGTTACATAGAGGTTCCCACGTGGATATCGCCATTGAACACCAGATATTACAACTTCAAAATTGTCTAATAAAGTACTTCACAGAGATTAGCAGGTTGATGGAACTGCCACTTGCAACAAAAGAGGCAGTTGTTATGCTGCAGAAGTTTGTGCAGCTTCAACTCCAGAACTTCCGCTACTACATTGTACCAAACTGGGTTATGATTTTCCGGCGGGCATTCTTTTGGCAGTTGATGAAGTTAGCCAGAGACACATCCTTTTCAGTGTATACCCTGATACAGGATGATTTTTCTACTTTAACGGTTGGAGCGGTGGAACTTGAAGACTCTGGACAATCACATTACCATTTGTCACATCCATCTCTTGATGAAATGGTTGAAGTTGGACGGATGCCTCTTCCCAGATGTGCAATGCTTAGTGGACAGGGAAGAGCTTTTCAACCCCGTCCAGGTATGGCTTCAATTAGTGAAGAAATTCCTACAACTACTGGCGCAGGCGAGGAAATGGAGTATGGAAAGGATGTTCTACGTGATGATGAATTTATAAAAACCAGTTATAATACAATGACAGATATGGAACCACTGCTGGCCACTAAGAAAATAAAAGAAGCTGACGTACTAAGCGAATTACTTGAGAGGTGTAACATTAAGCAGAACATGAATGATAAAAATTTGTCAATATATTTCTAATCAATTACCTTTTCCTTCACCCCCTGAAAATCTGTTGTATGTGTATTATACACGCTACCATGAAAATTCAACTATGTATATGAAGGGTGTGGCTTTTTGTAATATTGGAAGGTGCATGTAATTTTGCTCACGGTTAATTTTTAAAACGTGAAGGAGTCTTAAGAGCTGAAACATTTATGCATCTTCCCCTACTTTTATGTATTCTTGCTAATTCGAAGGAAGTCTTCACATCTCGAAATTTACCTTTTATGGCGATTGTTTTCTTTTTGTTCATAATCACTACTATTAGCAAATTATTGATGGTGTATTATCCACAAAAAAGAAAAGAGTTTAACCAAAGGCAACTATGATAGAAAAGATTGGAGGTTTTCTTGGTGTGTCATGAGACTCGAACTGAGATTGACAAACTTAAAAAACGTTGTTCGTTAATCCTTTTGCTATATGTGGGATGGGATTATATTTCATAAGCTCCTTATTAATCTCTAACACTTTTCCTTGGTTAACTGGCATATCTTGGTTCATGATGAACTCGTTATGTACTATGCGCAAATGATTTTTCCGAAGATGAGGTACGTATGGGTTCAAATGTGCTTCTGTCCATATATCAAAGCTTCCCACCAGGAATATTTTTCTAAACAAATTATTCAACCAGTAAAATTTTCATACATTCAGGGTGTGTTTTGTACGAAGGAAAATATTTTTTGAAAATATTTTTAATTTTTTCATGTTTGGTTAGTTTATCGTTGATTTTCGTTGATCGAACAATTTGTTCAACGATATCGATGATTTTCAAGTTTTATAAGTCAATTAAAGCTTGACTCTAGTTAGATCAAGCTCATCTTTTCACATAAACTTGGGGTTGATATAAAAAGTGGAATCATTGGAATTTCACTTCAAAAACAAAATAAAAAATAGCCTCTGATGATGACGAGGGAAATGACCCACATATGATTATCACTAAGGTGGTTGTTGCATCTAATGGCTCTACTTTCAATACTGCATTCGGAGGTGGCCAAGCTAGACTGATTGCCTCTCATTTTGGCTCTCTTTTATGTTTCAATTTCACATTTCACATGGAGTAATAAAACACGGAAGAAAAATAAAAGAATGACAAAAATAGATAAAATAACAAGCAATTGGTTCGTTGTATGCTTAACAACTGGGCTTAGTACTCCTTTCGTGCCAATTCATGTGACACTCTTTCCTTTTTAGTTGGTCTCAAAAAATAAATTTTTATATATTTAATAATAATTTAATTTTAGGTTTCTCATTTTATCCTTAATAAGACAATTTATTGCCTCACAAATATCTATGCCTCTATGGCTTGTTTTAGACCACAAGTTTCAGAAGTCTTTTTTTTTTCTTCTTCTTAAACTCTATGTCCAATCCAACATTATTACATAAATTGAGAAGAATAAAGTATGTTTTTATAAAAATTAAAGGAAAAAAGAAGTATGCTTCCTTGTCACACACGAACATTATATTATCCTTTGGAAGTTGATGTCACACAACAAAAAAAGGCAGCCTAAAAAGGCCGTAGAAAAGAGATAGGGACTTAGAGAGAGACTCTCTTACCACTCTCTACAATTATTTTCACTAACAACATCCCCCCCCCCATAACTTCACCGAAACCACTATATATTTCTCAAACTCCACTTATGAAATTACACTGAATTTGTTATTATTGTAACCATTGAATATACAAAGTACTCAAATGAAAGTTGATAATCAAATCAAACATTCATTAAGAGAAATATTGGTGGATAAAAATTTTTCAAACCTTCAGAACAACTGGTTCTTATTGATATAGGCTAGGACTTCTTCACTGTCAAGTTCAATGAAGAAGGAAATATGAAGTGCGTCCTGCATGGCAGACCATGGTTCATTGTTCGACACTTCCTGTCAGTTAGACGATGGGAACTAAATTTTGTCCCATAGGAAAAAAAATTATCCTCCACTGGAATTTGAATTAGATTACCCCAACTCCCTACGGAGTTCGACAATAATCAGATTCTTAAACAAGTGGGAGGAAGAGTAGGCAAACTCCTTAATATTGATATATGCACCTCCTCCACACTAACTTGTTTGGATGATTATTATGTATTATTTCATAATGTGTCGTATAGTATTATGTTGTATTATATTGTGTTGTATCGTATTGTATCGTTTTGATGTATACGATATTCGGATAGATTGTATTGTTTGTCGCCGTTTTATGATGTCATGCACCAATCGTACGAAAAATAAACTTGCAATATTATAAAGAAAAGGTTAGGTGCGGGGTGAAATTAATTATTATATAAAATGGTAGACTAAAGGATAAAATATGATTATTTAATACTCCCTCCGATTCACAATAAGTGACCAATTTGCTTTTTCATTTTGGTTCAAAATAAGTGTCCAGTTATGTAATCAAGAAAGAATTCAATTTGTTTTTACAAAATAACCCCTATGTACATATCCCTAAAAGGTTTTCTTACTCCTCACATTAAATGTTTAATTAGGGGTAGTTTAGTCATAGTAGGTATTTTTGTATAGAATTTAGTATTTTCTTAATGGCCGTGCTAAAAGCAAATTGGTCACTTATTGTAAACCGGAGGGAGTAATAAGGAAGGGCAAGATAAAAGAAACAAATAAGGTAACGGTGCGACCACACCAAATCGGTCGTTCCGTAATGTGGCACTTTTCGTCGTTATGTAACGATGGATTTAACAATACGCTACAATTAAATTTAAGTAAAAATTAAAATAAATATTGTATTTAAAGTAACAATACGATACAATACAATAGGTAACAGCCATCCAAACAAGATGTATGGGGGTAAATATGCAAGGATATGTGTGCAAATACAACTGTAGAAACACTAGTTGAGACTATAGTCATCTTCAGGGAACACATTCAACCTATTATCTACGAGAGAGAAGGAATACTATGTAAGGATTGTGGGAGGATAAGCCATATTATGAACTTAAGTACTATCCCTCCCTCAAAGTTAATTCCCACCAACCATTCTTCCTCTTCATATGATGAGATGCTCGAGAGTTTCGTCGATGGCCAAATCATCCTCCGAAACAACAAGGTCTCAAGCATAGAAATTTTAGCTGGTAACTAAACCATTACCGCCACAACTTATTACCAAAATCGTGGTTGGAGGTGGCTCTGCAGGACAACAACCTAACTCTGCACTTCAAGGTATCCAACCATTCGCTGACTCTCTCTCTCTCTGTGTCTCTTTCTCTCTCTCTAAAGTCCTCACTTTTTAGCAAGAGTGGTAACGGAGGTGATGAATCAAGAGCTAGAGTATTTTGGACAATAGCTATGGTTGACTACCCTGCTTTAAGCACAATACTCTACAAACCAATAAAACCTGTCCCCTTAAGAACTAGACATGCTAATGAGCCAGGTTTATCAGTCTATGTCTTTTATTCTAGTGCTATCATCGGAGGCACCAACAGTGCTGCCAACCATTGTTCCATTTCTGTCTCAGTTAGAGATGGTGCTATTGCACCAGGATCCTACACCATCCATATCTATAGGTTCACCATCTCTGGAGAAACCTTTGTCTCCACTAACAAGCCGAAGCTGGCAGAGACAAATATACTTGAGCAACTCCAGAACTCAAACATGGAGATTCAACCCTTCTAACAGATTGGGTATTCCAAGAACAAAGCCACTTCTGATCTAGGAAGGCCATAAAATAAAGTTCAAAGAGCCTTTTGCCAAAATGCTTATCTCATTACTAAAACGCAATATTATATTGCGTTTTACTTTCTTTTTGGGCCCACCAATAAGTGTTCTGCGGATAATTGACATAACAATAATTCAAATACATAAAGAGTGGTATTATACTGCGTTTTATATAAAAAAAATTTGCACCCCAAGCCAGGACTTGCCTTATTTAAAGGCGTTAGGATTTTATGAAAATCCATTCAAAACTTTCCTTCAAACTTCCGTTCATACTTCTCTTCTTGTTATCAAGCATTTTTTTATAATGTCTGAAGAGCCAAAAATAAGGGTTTCATTATATTGGGGGGGGGGGGGGGTGAGGTTGTAATGGAGAATAACTCTGTGAGGTATAGTTCACCTCCACAGTGTCATGTTAAATTGCCGCTTACAATGGAGTACGATAAATTGGTATCGTTGTTATGTAAAAAAATGAGTGTGAGGAAACGTTCGGTGAACCTTAAAGTAACCGGTAGATTTCCCTATTCTGTGACTCTGCAGGGGTTTGCTTATTATCTGAGTTTAACATCGAAGATGATGAAACTCTTAGAGATTTTTTGCGAATTCCGGATGAATACAGGGAATTTATTGTAATAAAATTGTTGGAAATGTACGTCAAGGTTGAAGACGTTCCCAATAATGAGGGTGTGCATAATAGGGATAACTCCCAGTCATCGGGTGATTATTTAGGAGTAGTTTTTGCTGGACAGATTCCTGATGAAAGAGCTTGCCTTGATTTAAACTTGTCACCACCGGCGAATGAGCAGCGAGAAAATAATTTTTTGGCTTCATATAATCCACAAGACGACTGGTAAACTTCAATTTTTCTACGCTTTAGCGATGTTTATTTTATGTTTGAATTGGATTTGTATTAACACTCATATTTTTCATAGGGGGTACCATCCGGATATGAATTTTACAAGTTATGACCCCGCTCCTAGTTGGAATATGCGTAGTTATGGCGTGTTGGACCACGGTTTGGTCCATCCGGGAGTCATCACCAGCAAGAAAATGTCCATCATGGAACGTCAACACAGTACGACTTGTAAGTAAAGTGATATAGCTATATGTAAAGTATTTATCTAGTTGAGTAGCTTATCATTTTGTTCTTTTTGTGTAGTAAAAACGAGCAACTTGATGTTCCTGACCTCACACAGTTGCCCATAGACGACGTATTTACTCGTGATTTGGCAGATGCGTAGAGTCAGGAAGATGATAGTGATTATGACAACAATGTCGATGAGTCTGGATATGACACACCCTTCCCTAATGAGGGTGATGATGAGGAGGAAGTGAATGTCGAACCTGAGCTGACGAGGGAGCATGCTCCTCCACCTCCCGTTAGACCAAGAGTGTACGAGTCCCACGTGCCGTTTCATGAGCGGAATATTCCCTACCTTGATAATTTGCCAAGCATGCCGGACGTGGATGCCCTCACAAGGGATGTTGACGAATTTCGGTCAGCAATGTGGGATGAGTCTAGACCAGCGGTGCTGGCAAAGGGCATGTATTTTCCCGACAAAGCTCGCCTAATCAGAGCTGTAAAAATCTACAGCGTAAGAGAGTGCCGTGAGATGACGGTAAGGGACTCAACTACGGAAGTATACAAGGCTGTATGCCGTAGAGACTTTATGGGTTGTCACTGGATGTTGCGTGCCAGCAGGAAAAAATCAGGATTGTGGAAAGTGGGTAAATATATTAGCACCCACATATGTGAAATGGACACATTCAATGAGAATCACTTCAACCTGGATGTAGACTTGATTTCTCTTGTCTTGATTCCATACTTGGAAGTGTCCATTAGGTTCAAGATTAAAGAGTGTATTACAGCCGTCCACCAGGAGTATGTGTGTACTATAACCAAAAGAAATGCATATCTCGGGCGCAAACGTGCCTTTGAAATTATTTATGGTGACTGGGATAAGTCATTTTCATCTCTGCCCAGGTACATGGCCGCACTTCAACACTTTAACCCCGGGACTGTTGTTGAATGGAGGCGTGAGCGGAGTCCGGACAGACCCAAATATATTTTCAACTATGTGTTCTGGTCATTTAAACCAACAATTGATGGTTTTGTGCATTGTCTTCGTGTAATTTCCATAGACGATACTCATGTCTATGGAAAACATGATATTAAGCTTTTGATGGTAGTTGTAGTAGATGCCAACGGGCAAATATTTTCACTAGCTTTTGCAATTTGTGCCAATGAAAGCGAAGCGACGTGGAAGCTTTTATTGAACCATCTCAAGCAGCACGTTGTCAAACAGCGTTAAAAAATTTGTCTAATATCTGATCGACATGGTGTTATTTTAAGTTCCGTATGGCATTTGCCTGAATGGAAGGAACCCTATGCATACCACCGTTACTGTGTGAGGCACCTGAAGGCCAATTTTCAGAAAAAATATCACGACAAGGCCTTGCATGATTTAATGTGGATGGCTACAACTGAGCACCAACAGTGCAAATCACGAGGCGCATGGAAGCGATCCGGCAGATTGATCCACGAGCATATACTTGGCTGATGGGATATGAGCTTCACATGTGGACATTGCATGCTGATGGTGGCAGACGATGGGGAGCCCTAACTACAAATGTGTCGGAGTCATTCAATGGCTTATTGAAGTCTGCACGTGGATTGCCTGTCACTGCTATGGTCCGGATGACATTCAAACAGATTGCAGAGAGGTCTGTTGAAAGGCATAGAGCTGCATCGGAATTGATGGACACGTGTGTTCAATTTATGCCAATACCGATGAGAAGATTTGAGAAGTACAGGAGGCGAGCACATTGGCATTCATTTTTACAGTACGATCACGACCGAGGTGTTTTTGAAGTTCGCACCGCTATCCGCGGACACGGGGGAAATAATCTACAGACGGTGAATCAAGCCAGCAGGTTGTGTTCATGTGGGAAATGGACCATCTACCACATGCCACGCGCACATGCCTTGAAGTGCTTTCATCAAGTTGGTTTAGGGCAACCAACTATATTGATAGGCAATACAGTGTTGTTGCATACGTAGACACATACAGTGGACAGTTGCAGCCATTGGGTGCTGAGCATTATTGGCCGCCGGAACCCTTTAAAATGGTGTGCAACAAGGACTATTTGCGCAAGTTGCAAGTGCAAAAGAGAACGTGTATACAGAACCAAATGGATGTTGGTGATACCATTTATGCGCGTAAATGTGGCATATGCTCACAAACAGGTCACGACCGTCATAAATGTCCTTCAGCTGGTGTGAGTGGCGGCGGTAATCCAACTCCTGGTGCAAGTTCGTCGAATGTACCCAACTATCAAGGATACACCTAGTCTTTTGTTTTCGTAATGTTTTTTGTAATAAGTGTCTGTACTTGTGTATGTTGCAATATCTATCAAATAAAATTATGTTCCACAATCTTGTTACATCTTATTTTTTAACATGAACTTTTGGATTTGCATGATGATATGACAGTCCAACATTCAACTTATTGGTGTTAGTAAAGAAGACCAATCTGAAGATTGAAATTTCATAACATAATATTCAAAGAGATAAAAGCACAACAACCATAACTAAAGCAACAAACATGAAAATAAAAGATAACAAAGAAAAAATGAAGACATTATTTTTTTATTTCAGAAAAATTGAATATGTAAAGCGCGGTATTATACTGCGTTTTATGTGTTATCTTGTCGTTTTGAAAAAGCTGAACCGACTGCGCAAAAGCTGTTTCGTTTCAAAAAAATTGAATATGTAAAGCGCGGTATTATACTGCATTTTGTGTGTTGTCTTGTCGGTTTGAAAAAGCTGAACCGACTGCGCAAAAGCTGTTTCGTTTCAGAAAAATTGAATATGTAAAGCGCGGTATTATACTGCATTTTGTGTGTTGTCTTGTCGATCTGAAAAAGCTGAACCGACTGCGCAAAAGCTGTTTCGTTTTAGAAAAATTGAATATGTAAAGCGCGGTATTATACTGCATTTTGTGTGTTGTCTTGTCGGTCTGAAAAAGCTGAACCGACTGCGCAAAAGCTGTTTCGTTTCAGAAAAATTGAATATGTAAAGCGCGGTATTATACTGCATTTTGTATGTTGTCTTGTCGGTCTGCAAAAGCTGAACCGACTGCACAAAAGCTGTTTCGTTTCAGAAAAATTGAATATGGAAAGCGCGGTATTATACTACGTTTTGTGTGTTGTCTTGTCGGTCTTAAAAAGCTGAACCGACTGCGCAAAAGCTGTTTCGTTTCAGAAAAGTTGAATATGTAAAGCGCGGTATTATACTGCATTTTGTGTGTTGTCTTGCCTATAAATAAAGGGCGCATTCTACTTATTTTCAGCGCTTAACAATAACCAATAGCAAATATTTCCATAAAATCAAGGTTTTTCTTTATGCTTTAACATAATCCCTTATCCCCCACCCCCACCACCTCGCACCATAGATGGGCGACCTCAACTGTCACCACTAATAGCCCGTTTGGCCAAGCTGCAAAAATCAACTTATTTTGAGAAGTGCTTTTTTTCAAAAGTGCTTTTCTCAAAAGTACTTTTGGTGAGAAGCAGTTTGTGTTTGGCTAATTAGTTTGAAAAACATTTCTGAGCAGCAATTAGTGTTTGGCCAAGCTTTAAAAAACTGCTTCTAAGTGTATTTTTCTCAAAAGTGCTTCTCAAAAAAGTGCTTTTGGAGAGAAGCTACTTTTTTTGCTTCTCCAAAACTGCTTCTGCTTCTCCTCAAAAGCACTTTTTTTC
>NW_017670448.1:413991-414625 GCF_001879085.1 Nicotiana attenuata
AAAACAAATATGCATAATTATACGAGTTTCGACATAAACTAAATCGGAATACCTCGATTTATATTTTTAGAAATATCGGAAATTTAAAATTTTGAGCCCGAAACAAGGAAACAACAACAATCGAAGGCTTGGGTTGTATGCGGGACCTACACTCTTCACTTTTTGTGAGACGGGTGGGGCCATATCGAATTTTTTTTTAAATCGGGTGGGGGGACCGCTGGAAAGGGGGTGGGTTTTTTTTAATTTGAAACTAGTGGGTTTCTGTCGTGGGGAAGACGGTGGGTTTATAATTTAATAGGAAAATGCAGTATAATACTATATTTTTCTAAAATGCAGTATTATACTACGTTTTCCTTTAACGGCTAACTTTCCGTTAAACTAAAACGCTGTATAATACTGCATTTTAGGTAGAAAGGTAAATTTTTTTTAACTGTATAGAGGTATTTTGAGTCCAAAATACCATTATTTAGGTTTCGGACTCGTCCATATTTTTACTAAGGTAAATTCATTCATTGACCCTTGATTTTTTTTTTCTGTTACTATGCTAGTAATGTTTACGCTAA
The DNA here is from genome assembly GCF_001879085.1 of Nicotiana attenuata. Lineage (NCBI taxonomy): Eukaryota > Viridiplantae > Streptophyta > Magnoliopsida > Solanales > Solanaceae > Nicotiana > Nicotiana attenuata. The sequence goes on from NW_017670448.1 coordinate 414,555, forward strand.
TAATAGAATATTGTGGGATAACCTAGTCACTAGTTTTTTTCAAGGTAGTTGGTTTGTGTGTGTGGGGGGGG
>NW_017670448.1:414645-462384 GCF_001879085.1 Nicotiana attenuata
TAATAGAATATTGGTGGTAGTAACCTAGTCACGTAAGTTTTTTCGTAGGTAGTTGGTTGTGTGTGGTCGGGGGGGGGGGAAGGGGGATTTAGTGATGTTCTTAAGGATAGAGATAAATTTGGGGGCAATCATATAATCTCCTATAGGTCTAACACCTTTTGGCCGTGCCTTAATCAGTATAAATTTGTCAACTTAGGGCTTAAGGGCATCAAATACACCTGGAATAATAAGAGATACTCCAATATCCAGGATCTTATCTTGAAAAGTCTTGATATTTATTTTTCCACTAATGCATGAATCTCCATGTATGCTGATATTAATGTTACTCACCTCCCTAGAATATACTCAGACCACTATCATCTCCCTGTGAATCTAGATATGCACTAATTTTAGAATGAATTCAAGCCCTTCAGGTTTGAAACCATGTGGTGCAGCCACCAAGATTTCCCATTATTAGTACAACATTACTTTAGGGATGCTAGAAATCTTTTGCATACTACTAAGTATAACGACCTAGCTGATCGTTTTGTATATTTGAACCCCGTTTCCGTATTTGATGTTTTTCATAGTTTGTTTGTTATTTTATAACTTGCGGGAATAGTTGAACTCTCTTTGGAAAGATTTGAGAGTGATTGGGGACACTTAGTCTTATTTTGGAAGCATAAGTTGCTAGAATTGACCAAGGTATGACTTATAAGTAAACGATCTCAGATTCACAATTTGATGGTTCCAATAGATTTGTATGGTAATTTGATTTAGCTCTATTTATCGAAAATTGGTAATTTGAAGGTTTAAAAAGTTCATAGGTTTGACCAAAAGTTGACTTTGATATTATTGGGTTTCGTTTAATGCTCCAGGATTTTGAAAAGGTTCATTTAGTGCATCGGAACTTGTGCATAAATTCTGATTATGATCCGGTATGTCTAAGTTAGAGACGCTTGGTTAGAAGTTTTGAAGTTTATAAATTTAAACGAGATTTTATTCGGTTTCCGCTGCAATTCTTTGTTGTGATATTTCTAGATGTATTTTGAGTCCTTGGGCAGGTCCAGATAGGGCTTAAGGACTTGTAGGTGTGGTTGAATGGAGTCCAAAAGGGCTCGGGTGAGTTTCAATGCATTAGAGGTGAGTTTGCGGTATTTGGCTATTATCAGCTCCATTTTGCGAATTATTTCGCGGACCACAGAATGGTTCTGCAGGCCGTACATTGGTTCCGCAGTCACAAAGGAGCTTTGGTTTTGGTCATTTTGCAGTATCTTTCGCGGACTAGAGAATGGATCTGCGACTGCATAACGAGTTCGCAATTGCTTGGATGTTAGATTGCGTCTTTCCGCAATGGGTTTCACGGGCTGCAGATCAGTTATGCAGTCCGCATGGTGCATTTTGCGATACTGGGCAGATTTTTGGCATGGACTATTTAAGGTCGAGTTTTTGGATTTATTATTTTATTTTCTATCTTTTGGAGCTTATTTTGAGGAGCTTGAACCTAGGGTTTCATCCACAACTTGGAGTAAGTGATTCTAACATTAATCTATGGATTTTGCATGAAATTATCACTCGATATATCATCAAAACATAAATTTCAAAATAAATTGTCACGATCCAAAATTCCACCATAGGTCGTGATGACACATAATCTGCTCGCTAGGCAAGCCAACATATAACAACAACCATAAAATCTAGTTATTCATCTATTAACCATTTCGTGATATAAATAAAAAAATGAAAATAAAATGTGAATTCAACAACAAGGTCTATATATTACCGCAACTGCTTAACAAACGCTCAAAATTTGGTATCACTATATCACGATCATATAATAAAAGTAACTATAGTCAATTGAATAAATACATCTGTCCGAAAAAGAAATACATGAACAAAAAATAGATAAGTAAGGAAGGGGGACTCCATGTGCTGCAGATCGGAGCAAGTATAATAGCTCACCACGAAGTCTCCAGTAATACTCCTACTCATCTTAATGAGTATCGCTAATACCGGTCTCAGAACCTGTACAAAATATGCAAACGTGTAATATGAATACAAAACCACGATACTCAATAAGTATCAAATCTAACCTCGAAGAAGTAGTATCGAGGGATCGATATTGAAACTTACTAAAAACCCAATAATCAGATAAATCATGAATCATATAGAAGATAAAATATAATAACATCAAATATGATATGAAAGCCAGATACATAATTCATGCAAACATTTAGGCATGTTTCACAGATATTAAGGAATTAAATCAGGAGTTAAATACCTTAATTATCGCATTAAGACATGACACATGTAAACAATATTATGTAAGTTAGTTGCATGAATCTGTGATATGTACCTATTCATGCTCAGGATCTCTTTATTAAAACCTTACAACACAAATCAATGTGCCTAACACAAGCCACGTGTCCAACCAAGCACCACTAATCCTTGTGCCTTCGCTCACAGGGCCCAAAGTTATATGGGTAATCATCCGACTCCGAAAGGACGGATCCATATCCAAGTGTATGATCATTTTATTTTTAATGATCATTAATCAATCGTTGCGACGCATGACCCGTTCTAGTCATAATATCATCAATAATTGATAATCAATATCCGCTCACATTATCCTTGGTGCTAAATTCCTAAATATTTTCATAATATCGAACTCTTCAACTCATGCATATTTATATGAAATAATATAACTAAAAGGCACTGGACATAGCAATGAAAACATGAATAAAAGCCCGCAGAGCTAAAAGATGGCTATGACAAATCATGTAATTCAATTTATCACAACGACTCAATTAGTAAGTTAAGCATACACAAATTTAATCATCTGAATGGACATGTGTCATTTACGCAATAGGAACCGCCAAATGATGGAGCAAATAAGACATTTGTATGACTACGATTAATAATAAAATTCATCATAGCAAAAAAAAAAACTTTATGCCCAAATCAATAAGTCATAACCTTAAGCACGCTCCTTAATCATATTTGCAAATTATCACGTAGTCATAGAATCAATGAAAACATGAATATTAGTTTCACATAGTCTAAACAAAGCATAATTAAAGTCAACAATACTGGATATGGTCAAAACCTAGCTACACATATACACTCGTTACTGTGATGACCCGATAGGTTATTTTGAGTGCTAGCCCTTATTTTCATATTCTGCGATATCGATTAGCTCCGTTTAGTATTTTTCAATTTACGTGCACAGTCTGTGTCATTTTCCGAAATGATTTTATGTGAGAAATTAAAGAAAATATGAGTTTTAGCTTTTAAAAATGATTTGAGTTAACTACGGCCAATATCTTATGTAAACGATGCCGGATCGGTATTTTGACTATCCTGGTGGGTCCATTTCATGATTTTGAACTTGGGCATATGCCCGAAATTTAATTCGGAAGTCCCTAACTTGATTTGAAGTAAATTATTGAAAACTAGTAATTTGAAGGTTTAAAGATTTTTAAGGTTTGACCGTAGATTGACTTTATGGCTACCAGGTTCGGATTTTGGTTCCAAAACTTGGTATAGGTTCATTTTACTATTTAAAACTAGTCTGCAAAATTTGGTGCAAAACGGAGTTGATTTGATAGGATTCGGATGCTCGGTTGTGAATCTGGAAGTACTTGAGTTTCTGTGAAAATTTCATGCATTTTGTGTCCGATTCATAGTTCTAGGCGTTATTTTGGTGTTTTGATCACGCGAGTGAGTTCATATGATGTTATTATACTTGTCTGCATGTTTGATTTGGATCCCGAGAGTCTCAGGTGAGTTTCAAATAGGCTACGTGTCATTTTTGGACTCAGAGTTGCATGATTCAACGTTCTGCTGATATCTAGTGTCTTGTGCTTCGCGATCGTAAAGCTACTCTTGCGATCGCAAAAGGGAAGCTAGGGCAGGGGTGGATTACTTATATGCGAACGCGAGGTTGCGGTCGCGAACGGGAAGCAATGGGGGATTACCCTTTACGAACGCAACCTCACCCACGCAAATGCGTTGGGTTAATGGGTATGGGGAATGGCTGAGCTGATACTCTACGCAAATGCAAGCCTAGGCTCGCGAACATGAGGCTTGGTGGGTGAGCCCATCACGAACGTGGAGCGTATCTCGCAAACGCGAAGGCCACTCGGGCCGTTGTTCTTCGCGATCGTGTTAGGTCCTTCGCGAACGCGAAGAAAACCTGATGTCCAGTGACTTAAAGTTTCAAAATCGGGATTTCTTCTCATTTTTCACTATTTTCAAGTTTGAGCTTGGCCTAGAGGCGATTTTGAAGAGAGTTTTCATCCCAACTTCATATGAGTAGATTTTAACTTGTTTTCTTATATTTCCATAAACACCCATTGATTCTAATCTTTAATCTATGCTTTTTCATGGTAGAAATTAGGAATTTAGGTAAAAAAATTGGTATTTTGAGAAATTGAGATTTAGACCTCAAATTGAGGTCGGATTTCGAAACTAATCACATAACCGGGCTCATGAGTGAATGGGTAGTTGGATTTTAGTTTGAATCTTGGGTTTTAACCAAGCGGTCTGGGGTTGACTTTATTCAAAATTATTAAAGATTGAATCTTGTTCACTCGTGGGGTAGTTGATAAAGCCAATTTGAATTATTTAAACTGTAATTGCTAGATTTGGTTTGTTTGGAGACTTGTTCAAAAGGCAAGGCTGTGGTTGGTTGATTGCTTTGATTATTGGAGTGAGGTAAGTGTTGGGTCTAACCTTGATTTGAGGGAATTAAGAATTCTTGAACTATGTGTTATGTGGATTATGTGAGAAAATGGCGTATATGTAAGGTGACGAGTGTATATACGCTGTCAGAATTTTTTGTTTTCATGTTTTTCGTTTATCTTATGATTTATCTTGCTTCATGCCTTAATTGTTACATGCTTTATTTGACTTCTATGCCATAATTGTTACGTGTTATTTAATTATTCCTTGTCTAAATTTGTCCATTTCTCCCATGCTTATTTGTTACTTTCCCTACTTGCCTTACTTGCTACCTTAATTGTCACATTCTTTAATTGTCCTATTATTTCTGTAATATTTGTTGCGTTCTATAATGTAGTTTCATTTGTGTGAGTTGTTTAGTGGTCAAATATCGATAAATTAGTAAAGTTGAGACTTCAAGTTGTTAGAGAATCTTTAATTATTATGTAGTTTCTTATAGCCTTGTACATTTACCCTCTTGATGTAGAAATACTTGTAAATTTGGTTGTTGAATTGTTCATGTCGACTGAAATTATTTGGGGAGCGGGTTGCACACCGCAAAAGAAGTGGAAAGGTAATCAAATGAAATGATGGAGTAATGATTGATTATGATATTGACAGAAGATGATATGGTGGGTCGGGTTACGCACTGCAACGAATTGTATATGTGGTACTTGTTTGTGATTGTTGAATTGGTTGGTACTTGTTTGTGATTGTTGAATTGGCCTCGATATTTTAATATGAGATTGTGAGACTTGTTATTCTGGGCTTTCTAATAGTGGAGTTGCGAGTTCATTTTCATGAGTTAATTGCTTTACGTCCACTTCCTGTTTCTTTTCCTGTTATTATTATTATTACTGCGTACAGGTCATTGTAAGTAGCTCGCCTTAGCCTCGTTACTACTTCGTCGAGGTTAGGCTCGGTACTTACAGAGTGCATGGGGTCAATTGTACTCATACTACACTCTAAACTTCTTGTGCAGATACCAGAGTTGGTCCCAACAACGCTTAGTGAGATTGTTCGGATCTAGTTATTGGTGGAGACTTGAGGTATAGCTACAAGACGTTCGTAGCCCTAAAGTCCCCTTCTATGTCACTATTGTTGTTTATTTTGATTCAAACAATTGTGTTTTATTCAAACTATTATCTGTAGTACTCTAGATGCTCATGTATTCGTGACTCCAGTCTCCGGGATTGTATTTGGATTACGTCATTCAGTAATCTCCTTATGTCAGTCTATTCAGTTATTATTGTTATCATTTGATTTGAATTATTAAAATTGATTAATAAATCTAGCTAATGTTGGCTTGCCTAACAAGTGAAAGTTAGGCGTCATCATGGTCACGAGGGTAGGAATTTCGGGTCGTGATAGTTACCTTGCATATGCGTGGCTCTTATATTGAGAAACAAATAGCTAATCGATAACCTATGAGGAGAATTTCCTCATACAAGGATAGAAAAGAGACTTACCTCCACCCGACAAGCTTTATTCAACAACAAGCCACCTTTTCGTTCAATTCCAGCACCAAACGACTCATATCTAGTCAAATACAACTGAATAATGTCAAACAAAGCCATAGGAATCAGTTCCACACAATAAAGTTTCAATCTTTATCAAATCTTCGAAAGTTAACAAAAGTCGACCCGGACATACATGGTCAAAATTCGAGTCAAGAGGTAGCTCCTGACTACCCATAACCCACATATATATAACTAAAATTTAGTCCAAAGCAACCCTCAAATCCCCAAAATACACCCTTTTCAGTTATAGGCAAAACCCACAAATTTCACTTTAAAATTCCAAATTTTAAGTGTAGAATTTTACAGGGAAACAATATATAAAACAATATACAAGTGAAAAATCTTTACCCCCAATATCGTAGTGAGATTGCTCTTCAAAATCTCCCATTCTCAAAGTCTAGGGCTCAAAATACGAAAGAGTGAGAAAAATCTCGAAATAACAGCTTAAAATAGTCTTCCCAGCACTACCCTTCGTGATCACAGTCCTAAGCTTTGTGATCGCGAAGCACCAAAAATTTTGATGTCAAAAGCGCACATCGCGATCGCATTTGAACAACCACGATCATGGAAAAGAATCTGCCATCCCCTTCATGAACGCGAGTCCACTTCATGAACGTTAGTCCAATTCGTGATCGCGAATGACAACATTCCTCCAGGCAGCTCTGACTCTCCACGAACACGGAGAAACACATGCAAACGCGAAGGCAACCTCCCGCCTAACTTCACCAAATCTCAAATGCGGTCACGCCCTCGCGATTGCGATACTTACCTAGGCCACTATGTGAACGCCTACACTATGTATTGAAGCGATGAAGAAATTCGCCTGCCAACCTCCTTCTCCGTGATCTCAAGACTCAGTTTCGCGATCACGAAGCATTGCCTCACACAAAAAAACTAGCAGTTGCAAATCAAACGGAAATGGTCTGAAACCACTCCGAAACACACCTGAGCCCTATGAGACCCTGTTCAATCATACCAACAAGTCGAAATACCTTATCCAAACTTATACAAGGGCTAGAAATACCGCAAATAACATCAATACCAAGAAACGGAGATCAAAAGTCTCCTCTTAACTTTCAAACCTTCAAACTTTGTCGAAAGCGTCAGAATCACACTTAGACATCCCGGATTACAACCAAACTTCGCACACAAGTTTCAATCAACAATATTAATCTATCCAAGGACTCAAAACTCTCTAGTTCATCAACTTGCCAACTTTCGACAATTAGTGACAAAATCTTCTAGGAACCTCCGAATCTGAATTCGAACACACGCCCAAGTGCAAAATCACCATACAAACCTTTTGAAACTATCAATCCTGATTTCGAGGTCGTTTACTCAAAAGTCAAACCTTGGTTAATTCTTCCAACTTAAAGCTTTCAAATTGAGAACCACCCTTCCAAATCAACTTCGAACCTCTCGAAAATCTAAACCGACCATACACGCAAGTCATAGTGAATCATGTGAACTTCTCAAAGACTCAAACTACTGAACAAAATGCTAAAGCTCAAAAAGATCGGCCAGATCGTTACATTCTCCCCTACTTAAACATACGTTCATCCTCGAACATGCCAAGGATCATTCCCAAGCCGTCAAGTAAATGTACAAGATCATCATACACGCCCATGAGTGATTCTATTCCACTCAACCCATGTAAGTCCATTAATACAATCCCGACTGAAGATCCTTCTTCAAACCCTAATCCATAAGCCTTAGAACCAAATTTCAACCTCTAGAACTCCTTCTAAGATCCGATTCTTGCATATATACACTGTATCAATCCCCAAAAGCTATATAAATTCGTAAATGTACCCCCAAGATGTATCCACATGATGTGCCCCATAGCTCATATGCCCATAACCATATCTTCTGCCCGCAATAACTGCTCATTACCAAACTCGGTACCAATAACGTACCTCATATAACATACAACCTTGTTCTAAATATTCACAACACTACAAATAATGAAAGAAGCATGTAGAAATATTATCAGGGAGTTCTCTTGCCCGACAAGAAATATTGCCAAATTCTGACTGGCTAATGAAATTCTTATTCCAAACATACCTTATACAAATTCGATTATACCGATTCCAGGTCTAATAACCTCCTCTTAACCAAAACAATCTTCATGACCCTCAAGCCATATCAAATTCCGTCTAAAACCTCATACGACACGATCTGTGCACTAAACACCATCTATATGATGGGCCCGGTACGAGGCACGACCTTGTCATATTGTGTGTATATATATATATATAGATAAAGTTCAGATATGTGCTCAAGATATAAAACATAATTACGACTAAATCAATATAACAATGATTCCAAAAATGCCCATCTTAGTTAATTAGGAGATAATAATCCTAAAAGATGATCCCTGGCATGAAAGGATAAGCTCATGTAGTCATACAAATGATTACACATGTATCATAGAGAGCGTGCAATCAAACTAAGGCATAATAGAAGCCTAGAGTCTAATCCGGTCATTTTTCATATATAGCACCCGCATATACGCTCGTCACCTTGCATATACATTGCTTTACACACATTACAATCAGAAAAATAAGGTCCAATCCTAAGTGTTATTTCCTCACAAAATATTAGGCAAGATACTTACCTCAATCGGGCCAAATCAATACTCCATAAATGCCTTCCCTTAGAAGTCACCTCCAACCGGCTCGGTTCTAGCCAAAAACAACTCAATATTGTCCAACAAAGCCATAGGAATCAAACTCAAACAATAAAGGTTCAATCTTTATTCAATTCCAAAAAAGCTAACCAGAAGCACACGGTCAAAACCCGAGTTAAGGTCCGAAACAACAGTCAGAACCCAATATCTTCAAAGTCATCTCTCGGTCAAACCTATGAACTCTAGAAACTTTAGATTCCCAACTTTCGGTGCAATTAGAGCCAAAACATCCTAGGAACCTTGAAATCTAAATTTGGACGTACGCCTAAGTCCAAAATCACTATACGAACCTATTGGGACCATCATATCACCAATTCGAGTTCGTTTACATAAAAGAAAAACCTTGGTCAACTCTTATAAGTTAAGACTCCAACAAAGGAACTAAGTATTCTAATTCACTCCAAAACCTCCTCAGAACCAAACCAACTGCCCCTGCAAGTCACGAAATAATGAACAAGCATACAGGAAACATCAAATAGAGAAATAGAGCTCAAATACACAAAACGAACAGTCAGACCATTACACTTCCTTGACCGGTTGACCTCTCCACTAAACCTTCAGTGATGCGATCTCTTTCGATCTCAACTTTCGAACCTGCCTGTCCACAATAGCCAGCGACTCTTCTTCATAAGCTAGGTTCTCATCTAACTATACTGAACTGAAATCTAACACATGTGACTTGTCTTCATAATACTTCTGCATGGAAACATAAAATACCAGATGAACTACCGACGATCTGGGTGGCAAAGCAAGCCTGTGAGCCACCTCACCAACTCATTCCAAAATCTCAAACGGGCCAATATACCTAGGGCTTAACCTTACCTTTTTCTCAAATCCAATCACGCCCTTCATAGGCAAAACTTTAAGAAGAACCTTCTTACCCTTCATGTAAGCTACATCACGAGCCTTCATATCAGCATAGCTCTTCTACATAGGTTGCGCTATATGAAGCCACTCCTGAATACAATTCACCGTCTCCAAAGCATTTGAACTAAGTTTGTACCCAATAACCTAGCCTCACTAAGCTCAAACAAACCAACCGAAGAATGATACCACCTCCCATATAAGGCCTCATACGGAGTCATAGGGATACTTCTCAGGTAGGTTTTATTGTATGCAAACCCCGCTAATGGTAGGAAAGGATCCCACTAGCCTCCGAAATCAATAACACATGCTCTAAACATATCCTCGAGGATATGAATAGTGTGCTCGAACTGCCTATCCGTATGTGGGTGAAATGCAGCACTAAGCTCCACCTACATGCCCAACTCTTACTGAACAACTCTCCAAAGTGCGATGAGAACTAGGTGCCTTGATCCGAGGTGATCGAAACTAGCACGCCATGCAATTAGACAATCTCTTTGATATAGATCTGACCCAATATCTCTGAAGTGCAAGAAGCCATCACTGTAATGAAATGCACAAATTTGTTCAATCTATCCACAATGACCCAAACAATGCCAAATCTCCTCAAAGTCCATAGCAATCTTACCACAAAACCCATAGTAATGTACTCTCACTTCCACTCCGGTATAACCAATCTCTGCGTCAAACTACCTAGTTTTTGATGTTCATACTTGACATGTTGATAGTTCAAACACCACTAATCATGCCCAACAATGTCTTTCTTCATCCTCCGCCAATAATAATGCTGCTTCAAATCACGATACATCTTCGTAGCACCTGGATGAATGAAATAGCGCAAAGTATGAGCTTTCTCCAGAATCAACCCCCTCAAACCATCCATATTAGAAACACAAACACTAAAGTCGCAACATACCATCATCTTCAATGACCATTTCCTTAGCACCACCTCGCATCATCGTGTCCTTAAGGAAAAGCAAATGGGGATCATCATATTGACGAGACTTAATGCGCTCAAACAAGGATGATTGTGCGACAACACAAGCAAGAACTCTACTAGGCTTAGAAATATCCAATCTCACAAATCTGTTAGCCAAAGCTTGAACATCCATAGCCAAAGATCTCTCCACAACTAAAATAAATGCCAAACTCCCTATACTCTCCACATTCCTACTCAAAGCATGTGGTACCACATTTGCCTTACCCGAATGATACAAGATAGTGGTATCATAATCCTTCAACAATACCAACCACCTCTGCTTCCTCAAATACAAATCCTTCCATTTGAACAGATGTTGAAGACTCCTATGATCAGTATAAATTTCACATGGCACACCATATAAGTAATGCCTCCAAATCTTGAACGTAAGTACAATAACTTCTAACTCGAGATCATGAACCGGATAATTCTTCTCATGGAGCTTTAATTGGCGCGATGCATAGGCACAACCAAGGCCAACACACGAAGCATCACAATAGACAGTATACATTCCCAATTCGGAGGGCAATACCAAATCGAAAACTATAGTCAAAACAGTCTTGAGCTTCTAAAAGCTCTCCTCACACTCATCAAACCATCTGAATGGAGCACCATTATGAGTTAACTTGGTCAACAGAGCTATAATAAATAAAAATCCCTCCACGAAGCTATGGCAGTAGCCTGCCAAACCCAAGAAACTCTTAATCTTTGTAGCTATAGAAGGTTTAGGCCAATCCTGAACCGCCTTAATCTTCTTCCGATCAACCTTTATACCATCACTAGGCACCACAAGGCCTAAGAATGCCACTGAATCCAACCGAAACTCGCTCTTGGAGAACTTCGCATATAACTTCTTCTCCCTCAGTACTGCAAGCTGTCGTAAGGATGTCAGAAGTCTTATTCTTCAGTTGATGATAAACCGATACCAAATAAATCTTTGAGAACACCTGGCACCCTGAAGTTGATTAAACAAATCATATACGAGGCATTGGATACTTCTTCTTGCTAGTGACCTTGTTCAACTGCGTGCAATCAATACACATCCTCATAAAATTATCTTTCTTTTTCACAAACAGAACCGGTGCACCCCATAGAGATGCACTAGGCCCGATGAATCCCTTATCTAGTAATTCGTGCAACTGCTTTTTCAAATCTTTCAACTTAGCTGGACCAGGAGAAACAGTATAATTGTCACGACCCTAAACCCAGACCCGGTCGTGATGGCGCCTCTCGTGAAGACAAGGCCAGCCAACACATTTTCAATTCGAAGTTAAATAGCTAAACAACAATACAACAGGCTAAAACATGATTTAATAACGCTAAACAGCGAATAATATCATAACAATGCAGAAGTACAACCCAAACACAGCCCAAACCGGGGTGTCACTAGTCATGAGCATCTACTAAGTCTAAATACAACTGACAAGGTATGAAATGTACTTAGTACAGTCTAATAGAATGAAGAGAGGGAAAGTAGGGCTGCGAACGTCGGCAGCTACCTTGCTAACTCCACTAACAACTGCTACCAAGCTTAGAAAATACCTGAATCTGCACACAAGGTGCAGGGAGTAAAGTGAGTACTCCAACTCAGTGAGTGATAATCATAAATAAAGACTGAGTGATAAGAAATCACGAAAAGAGCATCAACATGCCATATAGCAGTAGTTTCAAAACCAGTAAGAGAAGCAATGAAGCTGTAAAATCCTTTAAAACATCTTAGCTCAGTTTAAACCCTTTTGAAAATACCTTTTTCAACAGTTACGCAAATGAATGCAGAACAACTAGTGCAGATAAGCACAGAAATCTGCCCCTCGGGTACAAATACACAATTAAGCAAGTAAATGACAGGCAAATAAGAAAGATAAGCACATAAGGTTCGCCCCTCGGGCACAATGTCAACAACTCCGCCCCTCGGGCAATATCTCAGAACGGTACCAGCCCCTCGGGCAATCACATAGAACAAACCCAGCCCCTCGGGCTATATCACACATCACACTTGGTACCCACGCTCACTGGGGGTGTGCAGACTCCTGGAGGGGCCCCTTTCGGCCCAAGCGCAATATCAAGCCATCTCATCGCATCATAAACAGGCTCTCGGCCTCATATCAATATCAAGCCACCTCGTGGCGTACAATCTCAGGCCCTCGGCCTCATAATCAGTATCAGTGTATCACCGCTGTGGCGTGTAGCCCGATCCAAAAGATATGTATCACCGCTGCGGCGTGAAGCCCGATCCCAAAGATATCCTCACAACACAGGCCCTCGGCCATACTCAGTCAAAAATCACATAAGCCTCTCGGGCAACAGTAAAACAGTATTTCTCAGCCCAAAACAACATTTAAATATCATTTGAGTATTAAAATAGAGTAAACATGGCTGAGTTTTGAAAACAGTGGAAATAACATGACTGAGTTCAAGTATAAAGTCAAAACAGTGAGGAAACATCAACAACAATCCTCGAAGGTTCAAATAATTGGCACGGAGCCCAAATATGGCATTCAGCCCAAATAATGATGATAGCAAATAGATTTAAATCAAATACGCGGTAAAATCATCCGTCGGGATGGACCAAGTCACAATCCCCAATAGTGCACGACCCCACGCTCGTCATTAAGCATGTGCCTCACCTCCATATAACACTACGATGTGCAATCCGGGGTTTCAAACCCTCAGAGCATCATTTAAAACCATTACTCACCTCGAACCGGCTACATCTCTAGCTCGCGATACCTTTGCCCCTCGAATCGGCCTCCACGCGCGTCGAATGTACCCAAAATCAGAACGAGGACGTCAAAATATGCCAAGGGAACAAAGCCCAAGCGAAAACAATCAATAACGAACATTAATCCCGAAATTAGCAAAACCCGAGCCCCAGTCCCACTTCTCGAAACATAGAAATTTTCACATCAATAGAATCCTCATCCTCTTACGAGTTCATACATATTAAGAACATCAAATTCCGGCCACAAATGACCCTTCAAATCCCAAATCAAAAGTCCAATTTCTCAAGCCCTAGTTCTTCAATTTTTGGCTTAGTTTTCATGATTTTCTAGGTGGAATTCACATAATAATCGAGTTTTAAGTCCAAAAATCTTACCTCAAGTCGTTTCCCCTTGAATCCCTCTTTAATCTCCTTCAAAAAGCTCTCAAAATGATCAACTATGGGTGAAAATAGACCAAAAATCGCGGACAAGACGACTTAAAACATTCTGCCCAGGCCTGACTTCCCTTCTTCGCGAACGCGGTCAAACTCTCGCATTCGCGAAGCACAAACTCGCATTGACCAAATTTTACTCTACGCAAACGCGACATGCAGGTCGCGAACGCGATGCTTCCTCCACCTTGACCTTTGCGGACGCGATACATCCTACGCGAACGCGATGAACAAAAGACCTCGAACTCATCAGACCCAAATTACCCTACGCAAACGCGAAGCCCATATTGCGAACGTGAAGACCAAACCCTGGCCTTCCTCAATTCCTTCTTCGCGAACGCGAGGCTCCTCTCGCGAACGCGAAGAGATAATTCTCTGCAACAGCTGAGCAGATTTTCTGCAATTTCTCCAACTCCAAAATGGTCCGATTGACCATCCAAAACTCACCCGAGGCCCCCGGGACCTCAACCAAAGGCACCAACACATCTTAAAACCTTATACAAACTTGATCCAATCATCAAAAACACCTCAAACAACATCAAATTACCCAAAACACATCGAATTCAAGCCTAAGTTTCTAAAAAAATCTTCCGAAATACACTTTCGATCAAAAACCCAACCAAACCACGTCCGAATGACCTGAAATTTTGCACACACATCCCAAATGACACAACGAAGCTATGCAACTCTCGGAATTCCATTCCGTCCCCTGGATCAAAATTTCACCTACCAACCGGAAATTGCCAAAATATCAACTTCGCCAATTCAAGTCTAATCCTTCCACGGACTTCCATAATGCATTCTGATCACGCTCCTAAGTCCCAAATCACCTAACGGAGCTAATCAAATCATAAAATTTCCGATCCAAGATCATATACAAACAAGTCAAATCTTGGTCAAACCTTTCAAATTTCAAGTTTCAAACTGAGAACGCTTCTTCCAAATTCATTTCGATTACCCTGAAAATCAAAACCAACGGTTTACATAAGTCATAATATACATACACGGGGCAAGTCATGCCCGAGAACTGGCGAGCAAAGTGCAAAAACTCAAAACGACCGGTCGGGTCATTACATCCTCCCCCACTTAAACATACGTTTGTCCTCGAACGTGCCCGGAGTTGTTCCAGAAGCCGATCAATTGCTGAGTAACCTTACCATGCACATACCCGGGGGTGATTCCACGTCACCCTATCTCATATAGGACCGATAACACATATAAACCGAAATTCCACAATCCAATCTAGCCCATAAACTATTGAACCACATTTCCACTTCCGAAATCATCAATACAATCAGAATTTCACATTTATACTTTGAATAAGCCCGAACAAGCTGCAATAACCCATACCTGCTAACTCAGGTGCAATCACATGATATACCACATAACTCAAACACTCGTAGCGATAACTTCTAATCACAGCAGCTGCACACAACAACCGAATACTGATAGAAAACCTCTTATCAACTAAGGTCTCATCTCAACACTTTCATATACTGCCACTGATAAATAAAACACACAGTAAGCCTTAACCATTTCTTAGATCAACCATTCATGAAGCCACTCCTCCTTTGGCAAAGACCATAGCAAATTTCTGAGCCGAACCTCGATATATACCCTTCCAACATGCCGGAATCGAATCCGTTCGTATTCATTAATGATCCCAACGATCTCATCTAATCACACACAACCATTCTGGTGACATGACACCTCAATGCAGACTAAAGCCGTAACTTGAGCAATCCGCGCACCAATAAGAGATAATTCGAACATACTCGACTCATGATAATGACCCAAATGAAAGAGTTGTACCTCAAGCTCACCGGTACCATCACAACTCAAAGCTGAGAACCCGTCTCACATCGTAGAAATAGAGCACACAAATCTAACCCGCAAGGTCATATCTCCACATAACTTCGCTGCAATGCGCGATCCTATCCAAATACTGCTCCACATGAAACACCTCAAGTCACTCGGCTCGAAATTGACGACCACGCGCAATTGATGTCTAGAACCAAAGCAAATCATCATGACCACAGTGAAGCAATTATATAACACTACTCAACCCAAAAGGATATAACCAATACGCCATCCGCCGAGCAATATCCAATACTCTTTCCAGCTCGACTTCCAGTAAGAAACCTCAACAGAACCGCACCATATGTGCCTATAACCAACAAGTCACAACACCTTGCAACGCAGAAAGATAACTCATAGACCTCCCCAGATTACTAATAAGCTCAATAACAATCGAATCAACACATCCCTCCACAATACAATCCGGAGCCAACCAAGCTGACTCAAGTTAGAACACGCATCCATATTGGCCTGCCAACGAACTCCTTATCAAGGAAATCTTGAAGCTTCTCCTTCAACTCCTTTAACTCTGCCGGTGCCATACGATACGGTGCCCGACGTCAAATCAATACCGAAATCAACAACCTTTCCTGGTGACATGCCCGGTCACAAGAAACACATCCGAAAAGTCCCTCACCACCGGAACTGAATCAATATGAGGAGCCTCTACAGTGACATCCATCACGAGAGCCTAAAATAAGAAAAAACAATCCTTCCCAGCCATCCGCTGGGCCTTCGGAATATAAAACCACCCTACTAAGGACATAATCTGTCGAACCTCGCCACTCGGTCCGTGGCATACCCGGCACAACCAACATCACCGCCTTAGCGCAATAGCTCCGAATGATACAACATTGAGACAACCAGTCCATACCCAATATCACCTCCAAAATCTAACGTACCAAGCAGCAAAAGATCTCCTCGGGTCTCCAAACCCCGAGAGTCACTAAACTGTGCCGATACACGCGACCCACAACCACAACATAGCCTGAATATGAGAACTCCCAGTCTCCAACTCCATGTAGCACACGAATCACATATCCAATTCCGATTCCACCGTCCGAGCACATACCATATCTCTAATATCCAGTCACTCCACGAGAGATACTCTAACATTTTTCTGTACCTCCAAGCAAACTCGAATATCAGCAGTCGATCTAATAAGAAGGTGCCGCAATACCACCGAAGTACCATCAACTTGATCACATTGTCTTTTCTGAAATATATACCCTCGTCAAATTACCTCCAACTAGCAATACCATTTCCTTAATCATCTGAAGGTCATCTCTCCAATCATCTGAAACCGCCCGTGCTGCCTGAGAATTTATGGCCTTCCGTTCAGAACTGTACTGCAACCTTACGCACGCAAATCTCAACCTCCACATATACCGCATATACCAATCCATCCTAAAATAACATGAGAATTTCATATCCCTTCCGAGCCACAAGCAACTACGTACTCAACCAACTAAGAACTTTTCCATTGATCCTATTCTAGAAGAAAATCACTATACATCTCAAGCTCCTCACGCAGGCAGAAAATATCCATCTCTAACCGCGGTAGAAATCAGCCAGAACTCTCCGACTCCCCTTGCACGAGCCAGCCTGTCAAGACTGAATCCTCCTAGCTCAACCAACCTACGCAGGCCACTGAAACCCAAGAGCATTATCGCGAAATACTTGAAGAAACTCATTACCTCGTAAATACCCAAAGAACTAATCATATCCTTACCATACCGATCTTGCCTACCGCCAAGCTATCCCATCTATCCGAGCTCCCTTCTGATTTACCTTCAATTGATACTCCTTCTTGCCATAACATCACATTTCCTCAACCCAAACTCACCACACTTGACCCAAGCATAATACCACACAGCCTAAGGCTCATAACCCGCTGAATACTCTTTTAAGTGTTCCCAAAAGCTCCACATTCAAGATACCTACCCTGAACGGACTTACTGCGAATCTAAAGCCACTACCTTCACCTTCCCGATACTGATATATAGAATCCCATAATTAATATAGAAAATATCACAAGTCTTGCCATCTTCCACTGAAAACTCAATTTCTAGCCACAAGTACAACTTGCAAATTTCCACTTGTTACATGTAAAACCCAGAACGCATTAGAACCATTCTCTATAGTCATCCACTCTACCCAAACTGCAATTAGCCCGATCAAAAGAACCGAACAACCTGCGTCTCATTAGCACTCCTGACACTGCAGCATATAACCTTACCCTGATGCTACCAAGCTACTCCCTTTTCCTATGCACTGAGCATTCTTTATCAACAACAACTCAATCCGTGATTCTCAAACACCTATGAAGCATCCTATAACCTTTGTCAAAATTTTCATTTACTCGAGACATCCTCGGTCTCAATCTCCATAATCCATAACTGATTCACCAGTACGCTTCAAACTGGAACTAACATAGCGCATAACTGTGCAATCAGCTAATCAATAGCAAACTCCCCCACTTGGCTCGAAGCTATAGATCAAAACATACACCATAACCCATAACGCATATACTTAATTGCTGCCGTAATACCACAGTGAGATTAACTCAATCCTTCATAAGCTCGTGGAACACAGACCATCTGGTATTTAATATCTTTTGCAAATCTCGCATTTACTCTCGTAACAATTAAACCCATTCTCTTAAGCAGCTCAAATTCAAATTGCAACACACATATTTCACTTGTAATTGAGATCTTCTAACCGACAACATAAGGATCACACAACCTCAGAACACTTCGCAGGAGATAACCCACCTGCTTCGCTTTAAACTAATATTTATATATATACCTTCCACCGTCATAACCATTACGCAGTCACTTAGTCCTCCTGAGTCTGAAATCATATCGTAACATGAAATTTACTTCACTCCCAACTAGGAAACATAAAAGGATTCATCACACGCCCATAACTCGGGGCTAAAACTCGAATCAAGACGGAAATCAAGCACCTAATAGTTCTTCTATCCTCCAGCAGACCCTTCTCGTCGCTTCCAAATCATACGAATACATCTCGCAGCCACATCACACTCATCATGTAGCTATCCGGTCATTACTTCCCTTAATAGGGACACAACAGAGCATATAGGTCCAGAAACACGTGCTCACACAATGAGCACCTCGGTGCTCAAGCTATAGACAAAAATCCAGCCTCGAGTCCTCCAGACTAGCCCAACATCAGCACGTGAGATCACATCTCGCCCCTCAATGAGGGAATCATAAGCCATCGATGGACATCTGATATTGAGCGCTCGTTCGTGCATACAAATGTGTGGAAGGAGTTCAAAGAGTTATATTTCAAGCTGAATCAAGGACGCACGATAAGAATTTCAAAATATGGAGTTTTCCTAAAGGTTCTGCAGCCTCTCGAGGATAAATACAGACGTCTCCGTACCCCGCGAGACTCTACTAAATCTGCTCATGACCTGTGAGACCTATGTAACCTAGGCTTTGATACCAACTTGTCACGACCCTAAACCCAGACCCGGTCGTGATGGCGCCTCTCGTGAAGACCAGGCCAGCCGACACATTTCCAATTCGAAGTTAAATAGCTAAACAACAATATAACAGGCTAAAACATGATTTAATAACGCTAAACAACGAATAATATCATAACAATACGGAAGTACAACCCAAACACAGCCCAAACCGGGGTGTCACTAGTCATGAGCATCTACTAAGTCTAAATACAACTGACAAGGTATGAAATGTACTCAGTACAGTCTAATAGAATGAAGAGAGGGAAAGCAGGGCTGCGAACGCCGACAACTACCTTGCTAACTCCACTGACAACTGCTACCAAGCTCAGAAAATACCTGAATCTGCACACAAGGTGAAGGGAGTAAAGTGAGTACTCCAACTCAGTGAGTAATAATCATAAATAAAGACTGAGTGATAAGAAATCACGAAAAGAGCATCAACATGCCATATAGAAGCAGTTTCAAAACTAGTAAGAGAAGCAATGAAGCTGTAAAATCCTTTAAAACATCTTAGCTCAGTTTAAACCCTTTTGAAAATACCTTTTTCAACAGTTACGCAAATGAATGCAGAACAACTAGTGCAGATAAGCATAGAAATCCGCCCCTCGGGTACAAATACACAATTAAGCAAGTAAATGACAGGAAAATAAGAAAGATAAGCACATAAGGTTCGCCCCTCAGGCACAATTTCAACAACTCCACCCCTCAGGCAATATCTCAGAACGGTACCAGCCCCTCGGGCAATCACATAGAACAAAACCAGCCCCTCGGGCTATATCACACATCACACTGGGTACCCGCGCTCACAGGAGTGTGCAGACTCCTGGAGGGGCCCCTTTCGGCCCAAGCGCAATATCAAGCCATCCCGTGGCATCACAAACAGGCTCTCGGCCTCATATCAATATCAAGCCACCTCGTGGAGTACAATCTCAGGCCCTCGGCCTCATAATCAGTATCAGTGTATCACTGCTGCGACGTGCAGCCCGATCCCAAAGATATGTATCACTGCTACAGCGTGCAGCCGGATCCCAAAGATATCCTCACAACACAGGCCCTCGGCCATACTCAGTCAAAAATCACATAAGCCTCTCGGGCAACAGTAAAACAGTATTTCTCAGCCCAAAACAACATTTAAATATCATTTGAGTATTAAAACAGAGTAAACATGGCTGAGTTTTGAAAACAGTGGAAATAACATGACTGAGTTCAAGTATAAAGTCAAAACAGTGAGGAAACATCAACAACAATCCCCGAAGGGTTCAAATAATTGGCACGGAGCCCAAATATGGCATTCAACCCAAATAATGATGATAGCAAATAGATTTCAATCAAATACGCGGTAAAATCATCCGTCGGGATGGACCAAGTCACAATCCCCAACAGTGCACGACCCCACGCTCGTCATTAAGCGTGTGCCTCACCTCCATATAACACTACGATGTGCAATCCGGGGTTTCAAACCCTCAGAACATCACTTACAACCATTACTCACCTCGAACCGGCTACATCTCTAGCTCGCGATGCCTTTGCCCCTCGAATCGGCCTCCACGCGCGTCTAATGTACCCAAAATCAGAACGAGGACGTCAAAATATGCCAAGGGAACAAAGCCCAAGCGAAAACAATCAATAACGGACATTAATCCCGAAATTAGCAAAACCCGAGCCCCAGTCCCACTTCTCGAAACATAGAAATTTTTACATCAATAGAATCCTCATCCTCTTACGAGTTCATACATATTAAGAACATCAAATTCCGGCCACAAATGACCCTTCAAATCCCAAATCAAAAGTCCAATTTCTCAAGCCCTAGTTCTTCAATTTTTGGCTTAGTTTTCATGATTTTCTAGGTGGAATTCACATAATAATCGAGTTTTAAGTCCAAAAATCTTACCTCAAGTCGTTTCCCCTTGAATCCCTCTTTAATTTCCTTCAAAAAGCTCTCAAAATGATCAACTATGAGTGAAAATAGACCCAAAATCGCGGACACGACGACTTAAAACATTCTGCCCAGGCCTGACTTCCCTTCTTCGCGAACGCGGTCAAACTCTCGCGTTCGCGAAGCACAAACTCGCATTGACCAAATTTTACTCTACGCGAACGCGACGCACCTTACGCGAATGTGATGAACAAAAGAACCTCGATCCCAAATTACTCTACGCAATCGCGGGTACCCTCTCGCGAACGCGATGCACTGCATCCCAGCCTTCCGCGAACGCGAAGCCCATCTCGCGAACGCGAAGGCTAAATCCTGGCTTTCCTTAATTCCTTCTTTGCGAACGCGAGGCCCCCTCTCGCGAACGCGAAGAGATAAATCTCTGCAACACTGAACCTTAAATTTCTGCAACTTTCAAACTCCAAAAATGCCCCGAATGACCATCCGAAACTCACCCGAGGCCCCCGGGACCTCAACCAAAGGCACCAACACATCTTAAAACCTTATACAAACTTGCTCGAATCATCAAAACACCTCAAACAACATCAAATTACCCAAAACACATTGAATTCAAGCCTAAGCGTCTAAAAATCTTCCGAAATACGCTTTCGATCAAAAACCCAACCAAACCTCCGAATGACCTGAAATTTTGAACACACATCCCAAATGACATAACGAAGTTACTGCAACTCTCGAAATTCCATTCCGACCCCTGGATCAAAATTTAACCTACCAACCGGAAATCGCCAAAATATCAACTTCGCCAATTCAAGCCTAATCCTTCCACGGACTTCCAAATCATAAAATTTCCCAAATCACCTAACGGAGCTAACCAAATCATAAAATTTTCGATCCGAGATCATATACAAACAAGTCAAATCTTGGTCAAACCTTTCAAATTTCAAGTGTCAAACTGAGAACGTTTCTTCCAAATTCATTCCGATTACCCTGAAAATCAAAACCAACGGTTTACATAAGTCATAATATACATACACGGGGCAAGTCATGCCCGAGAACTAGCGAGCAAAGTGCAAAAACTCAAAACGACCGGTCGGGTCGTTACAATAATAGATATGGGCTAAGTGTCCGGCACCAAATCAATACCAAAATCAATATCTCTATCAGGTTGCATGCCCGGTAGGTCTGCAGGAAATACATCTGGAAACTCCCTCACTATAATGATCGAATCAACAGTAGGAGCCTCGACACTAGTATCCTTAACAAAACCCAAATACGCCAAACACCCCTTCTCAACCATCAATCGAGTCTTCAAAACTGAAATCACCCTACTAGAGGTATGACGAAGAGAACCCCTCCATTCCAACCTTGGTACTCCAAGCATAGTTAACGTTACCGTCTTAGCATGAAAATCAAGAATAAAATAATACATATATAGCCCATTCACACCCAAAATCACATCAAGTATACCATATTTAGTAATTAAATATTAAACCTAGTCTCATAACTCCAATAGTAACCATACAAGACCAATATACATGATCCACCATAATAGAGTCAACAATAAGTGTAGATACATGAACAAGAATATCAAGAGAACCACGAGGCATATCCAAATAAGGAGAAAATATGAACACGCATATAAATAAGTAGATTCTAGGTCAAACAACAGAAAAGCATATCTATGACAAACTGAAACTATACCTATGATCGCAGCATCTGAGGTTACTGCCTTGGGTCTACCTGAAAAAACATAACATCGGGATTGATTCGGGATTGATCGCCAGTGGTCGAGCCTCTACCAACCCGACCCTCTCATTTAGGGCGACCTCTCACTGCATGTCCTCCCCCTCTTGTTGACTAGGCAGGGGGTAATGCAATTGGTGCAGGACCACTAGCTGGGGACTCTGCGGAGCTATGCCTCTCCTTAGCCTAGGGCAACACTTCCTCATGTGGACAAACTCTCCACACTCAAAATGACCCCTGGCTAACAAAGGTTGCTAGCCTGAAACTAATCTTGATGATGCGAATAACCAGTGGAAGAACTTTGAATAGACTGAGCATACTACGAACTCACCGTAAGAGAACTAAAAGATGACATAACTAGAGTGCTGAAGGATGATCAGGCCACTGCACCATGGGCTCCATTCCGTGCAAACTGAGTTAGCCTACCATGATGGACTTTACCAAACTGACCCCTACCTCTAGATGAGGTACCACTGAAACCACTAGAATGACGAGGCCTCTTATCCCTCATCATAGCCTCTCTCCCTTGGATATGAATATGCTCGATCCTTTGAGATATATCAACAACCTAATGAAAAGTAGTCCTAATCTCGGATCTCGAACCATAACAACCCTGATATCATAAGTCAAACCCTCAATGAATCACCTCACCTTCTCTGCCTCGATAGGATCAAGAAAGTAGCATGACAAGACAACTCTGTGAATATCGCCTCATACTCGATCACGTACATAGGATTCTACTGAAGGTGATCGAACTAACCTCTCAACTTTTCCCTTTTGATAAATGGGATGTACCTCTCATGGAACAAGTGCGATAACTAAGTCCAAGTAAGAGGAGATGCATATGTTGGTCTGTCCAGTTCATAAATCTGCCACCACCTCCTAGCAACCCTTCTCAAATGAAATGTAGTGAAGTCCACCCTATTTGACTCTACCAAGCCCAAATTCTGAAGCATCTGATGACATCTGTCCAGAAAATTCTGGGCATCCTCTGAAGAACTACCCTTAAAGTGTGGAGGATGTAACTTCTAGAACCTCTCCATCCTCTTCTTCTCCTCAGCATATATAGCATGCATAATATTAGGTCTAGCTGCCATAATAGGTTGCTCACCACCAGCTGGTAATACTCCCGATGTCTTAAACATTACCTCTTCCTTCTCCGGAGTACAAGTGGCAGGGGTCTAAGACCCCCCTCCAACCCGAGATGTGTCAGGGGCCACTAGAACTACTTCATCCTAAGTCAATACATCAATAAAACTGACTATCTTGGCCACAACCTTCTGGAATACTGGTGTCGCAATAAAACCCTATGGATGTTGAGTTGGTACTGGAGCCTCAACATGATCATACATAAATTCATCCTCCACCTGATCCATAAGCGGGTCCGCTGAAATAGCCTTGGAGCAACCACGGGCTCTTGTAGATGCTACACCGCTAATTGCGACTATGCGACCCCTGGCGGGAGTCATGGCCCTGCCTTAGCCCCTTTCTCTCCCAGCTACAGTTAGTGCTGCTACCTCTCTCGCACCTACTACTGCTAAAGCACGCATTCGTGAGAGAGTAGAAGAGAAATATATATACTTTAGGCAATAATTTACACACAACAAGTAATAAAGAAAATGGAAGTTCCTAAAGCCGTATAGCCTCTCGCAGATAGAAATTGACATCTCGGTCTCAATTCACAAGACTCTACTAGGCCTACTTATGGCTTTTGAGACCCTTAGAACCTAGAGCTCTGATACCATCTTGTCACGACTCAAAATCCTATAAAAGGCCGTAATGGCACCTAACCTGCTTGATAGGCAAGCCAACACTCAGCAACAATAACAGAAGCAGATTATTAAGTCTTAAGCAAATTTATGATATAAATAACAATTCAGAATAAGTTACAATGACCAATAACATAAGTACAATATCTAAGATAGAGTCTAAACACTACCAAAACTGTCTAATGACATCCGAAACCTGCAATCACTACGAGCATCTAGTAAGAGTAATCAGTCTCAATCGAATAACAACATCTGTATGAAAAAGAAAATACATAGACAAAGATAGAAAATCAGGGAAAGGAGGAATCCATATGTTGCCGATTGAATCAAGTAAGGCATCTCACCGAAGTCTCCAACAAAACTCCTACTCAGCCAAATAAGCACCTCCAATACATGCCACGGATCCTGCGCAAAATGTGCAGAAGTGTAGTATGAGTACAAAACCACAGTACTCAATAAGTAACAAGTGTATCCTCGAAGAAGTAGTGGCAAGGGGTCAACATCGACACTACTATTAGTCCAGTAGTCAGAGAAAAATATAAATAAGATACGTAATAAATCATGATATCATCAAATAGGAAAGAAATCCAGAAATACCATACATGTAGAATTTAGATATGCTTGTAGATAAGAGATTGAATCAAATATCACATACTTCAATTCTCGCACAATGACATGGTATATATCAACCAAACGCTATGCAAAAGCTACTCAATGAGTCATATATATATATATACATATATATATATATATATATATATATATATATATATATATATATATATATATATATATATATATATATATATATATATATGCATGCTCAAAATCCCTTCTCAGTACCTCACAACACAAAATTCATGTTCATGTTATAGGTCACATATCTATCAAGAACCAAAAATATTTGGTGCCTATGCTCACAGGACCCAAAGTAACACAGGTAATCACTTGACTCCTGAGGGATGAATTCATATCCAATAGTTGGTCATTTTATACTTGCTGATCAATAATCACTATTAATATCTACTCATAGTGTCCGAGTGACAAAATCCTTAACTTTCTACAATAACCAACTCAACAACTCATGCATATGTGTATAAAACAATATGATAAATAAGCATCGAATATAACAATAAAGATGCAAATAAAAGCTTATATATATAAGAGATAACTTCCAGATAACATTGTGTGTCAATTTTACCAAACATATACTAATGATTTTGAGTAATATAGCAAACAAGTAATAATTAATTTTTTTTTTGAGGTTTTATCAAATAGAGAAAAGCATAGGGTTGTAACCTTAACCTAGGTGTAAACCTAATGGGTAGAATAACTTTATGCTTGCTTGGTATATTGGGTTTGCTATGACTCTCAATACTCAAGTACTCACTCAATACCTCTCGATTAAAGAGCGATTATGCCCAAATTAGTCTCTCTCAAGTACAAATGAGTATCTATAAAAGCAATTGAATATGAGTCCAAGTTAGATTATCCCTTTTTCTAGGTCAAATCCTTTAATTACTAATCAATACTTCAACTAGTTTAAGTTCTTGTTAGCCAACTTTTCCTAGACTAAATTCCTCTTTCTCAAGTAAGAACAAGTTCAAATAGGCATGAATCAATGTTTGAAACCATTAATTCTAACTTTAAAGAATAAACAAGCCTAAATAACACTAACCCAATCAATAACAAGCATTAGTATTAAACACCCATAAGTTTTACACATGAAATACTCATGCTTATAAATATATAAAGATGAAAAAAGAAAAAATTAAAGGCATAAAGCTAAAATAAAATGAAGAAGTGATTGATTGTTACACCCCAAGTTTTCATACGTGAGAGTACGTCGTAAGTCATTGATGTAAGCTCGAAAATGAGATTATATTTGGAAGCAAATAAAGTAAGTTAATCATGTTACCTTGGAGGTTACAAATATTTAATATCATGAATAACAAGTACCAAAAGGGTTGGAAAGCTTAGTCGCTAAACGAATTGAAGAAAATAAGTTTCGTCAAAAATCGACAAGTTTGGAATGTTATAACATATTCTTTTGGGGTGAGACTAGGGTGATTAACATGATGAGGAGGTTAATTTATGAGTTATTGTAGTCGTATGATAGTCGTGTGTTATGTTTTTAAGTCAAACGAGTTATGGAACAAAAGTTAGCAAAGGTCATCACAAGTTGCATTCATAATGTGCTGAACTTTAGGTCAAATGTAGATGCACTTTTCTCCCAATATACTTGGAATCAATGGATGATCTACATATCAAATTGAAGATCTACGAGTCTAATTTCCAACGCATTAAACCGTTTGTCAATACGACATCGGAGTAGAGAGATTTTCGTGTTTTCGCGAGACCGCGCAAGCAGCTCCCGATGGGACCCACTTAGGCGGTGGTTGACCTACTTCAATTTATAAACGATTTGGACGCCTATTTTTCACTTATTTTCAACTCAACTTCGTCTCCAAACTTCTCAGATGTTACAGGTTGTATCTCCTCTATCTCTCTTTACGTTACTGATCTTGTTTATGCTTTCCTGCCTTACATACTCGGTACTTTATTCGTACTGACGTCCCTTTTGCCTGGGGACGCTGCGTTTCATGCCCGCAGGTCCCGATAGACAGGTTGACATTCCTCCTAGTAGGCTATCAGCTCAGCGAAGGTGTTGGTGTACTCCACTTGCTCCGGAGTTGCCTATTTGGTCAGTATGCTTTGGATATGTATTGATTGGTATGGTGGGGCCCTGTCCCGACCTTTATGATTTTATGTACTCTTAGAGGCTTGTAGCTAGATGTCAGGTGTATGGATACTTGTATTGCCTTGTCGGCCTATGTCTTGAGTTTACAAATGGTCATGTCGGCCTTATAGGCCCGTATGTCACATGTATAAGTTTGTATATCATGTTCCGTCATCATATGTTGAGTATTCCCTTATGTTTTATTCTTGTTATCTCATGACATGTTTTCTATCTCATTTACCCTTGGTAGTATGATAAGAAAGATATGTTACGTTGGTACTCGGTTGAGTAAGGCACCGGGTGCCCGTCGCGGCCCTTCGGTTTGGGTCGTGACAAAAGTGGTATAAGAGCAGTTCTGTCCTAGGGAGTCTACAAGCCGTGTCTCGTAGAGTCTTGTTTATGGGTGTGTTGTGCACCACACTTATATGCAGGAGGCTACAGGGCATTTAGGACTGTCACTCTTTCTTCTTATTCTAGATCGTGTGGTAGAGCTCAGTTGTAAGAATTCAAACTCCTTAATTCGACTTTAGTTGTAATACAACGATACCTTCATCCACAAAGACAGTTGGTAAGAGATTGAATGTGGCTCTGGAAGAGCTGAGTTAGAGAAACTCAATTTTGCATCATGCTTATAATGAGTAAATGTAAGGTCTTCGGTAGATTATGTGTGTACTAAGATGTGTAAGCTTCTTGATAAGGAGCCCTAAAGCATGGATATCTATCCACCGATATGGTAAAAAGCAATAAGAGAATTAGAGGGTAGATACAAATTTCAACAAGCAAAAGAAGCAAGGTGAAGAAGGGTACGAGGTATCCAGTTATTGAAGATTATCAGTTTTTCCAATTCAGGCAGAGAGACATAAGTATTATGAGTTACTTTCAACAATAACAGAGATCTATTCAATTGGCCACACCCATCTCAGTTGTGCCCTATGGGAGCTAACATATATTATTTAAGAGAAATATGGGATATCAGGATTCGATTGGAGTTAGAGTGACCCAAAATAGTGGATAGATTGTTAGCATTAGCTGACATTTTTGAAGGATATTGCAAATGTGGTAACAGTTCTCCTTGTGAGACAACTCGACGGTGCACTCTAGAATAGTACATTTAGATATGAAATACTAGAATGTCCAGAAAATTTAGATGATCGGCNTAACAAGTACCAAAAGGGTTGGAAAGCTTAGTCGCTAAACGAATTGAAGAAAATAAGTTTCGTCAAAAATCGACAAGTTTGGAATGTTATAACATATTCTTTTGGGGTGAGACTAGGGTGATTAACATGATGAGGAGGTTAATTTATGAGTTATTGTAGTCGTATGATAGTCGTGTGTTATGTTTTTAAGTCAAACGAGTTATGGAACAAAAAATAGAAAAGATCATCACAAGTTGCATTCATAATATGCTGAAATTTAGGTCAAATGTAGATGCACTTTTCTCCCAATATACTTGGAATCAATGGATGATCTACATATCAAATTGAAGATCTACGAGTCTAATTTCCAACACATTAAACCGTTCATCAATACGACATCGGAGTAGAGAGATATTCGCATTTTCGCGAGACCGCGCAAGCAGCTCCCAATGGGACCCACTTAGGCGGTGGTCGACCTACTTCAATTTATAAACGATTTGGACGCCTATTTTTCACTTATTTTCAACTCAACTTCGTCTCCAAACTTCTCCTAACCCTTCTAAACAGATTCCACAAGTGTTTGAAGTGATTCCAAAGTGATTACACCATATCTCAACATCAAAACTTAGCTCTAGTGAAGAACAACACCTCTTTGAGGTTGTGTTGTCATTGAGGATTGTTGTGGGCTGTATTTGGATGAAATTCCAAGTTGTTGCCGCTGTATAGGTGAGTATAACAGCCTACTAATTGTGCTTAAGCTTGCTTGTATGTTGGTTAAGTTGTTAGGATGATAAACTACAAGATAGTACTTGGATTAGCTTAAGTCACTTCTATGGTGTTGTATTGCTATTGAGGGTTGTTGTGAGCTGAATATAACTTGGATTTCGACTTGAAGTTACTATAGGAGTTGTGTGTATTGTGTTCTTGCATGTGCTTAAGGTTATCTTGATGTTGATTAAGTTAAATGGATGGAGTAGACATGAACTAGTGAATAAAGCTACTAATTGAAGATAGTTGGAGTTGAGGATTGTTTCCTTTGTTATAAATATATGGTATAAGGATGGAATCATTGATGAATGACTTCATTATCATGTTAATGATAGTTTTAAATTAATGTAAGAAGTCTATAAGGGGTGATATGGGTTATACAGATTCCAATCGGAGCTTGCCGCTCGTCGTGAAGTAGTTGTGAGTTGTTGTTGTTATATGGTGTCTTGTTATTGATATTTATAGGTTGCTGGACTTCCCTGGCTGTTGTTGTTGGTATATGGTATTGGAGGAGGCCCTTGTTACAAGGGAGATGCTGCCCGAATTTACGTAGACGAGCTACTAGCTTAAGTTACAGACTTAGCCTTTGCTCAACACTGATTTTGAATCTCCTTATGCTATGATAGATCGAGTTGACTTGTTTGAAGAGTTGCTTAGAAGGTATTAAGGACTCAACATGTTTAAGGTATGTTAAGGCTCTTCCTTCATTCTTTTGGCATGATCTAAAGTGAAACGAACATAAACGATACGCTATTTCATAATGAATCTACTCCTAGCAACTAAGGTTGTCCATGTTATTCTTTCCTTACAAAGTTATTCCAAGAAAGTATATATGATCCTTGAGTCCTAGTGAAGTTCATATTGATGGTATGATGTCCATAATGTTAATCGATGGTGCAATGACCTTATGTCACTCCAAAAGGTTTAGAACGTGACTCCATGAGTTCAGCATGCATTATATATTTATCTACTTTACTCTACCGAGCCGCGCTATAGTCGGCCGGGTATGGCACCTATTGTGCAACCACTGATCAGTTGGGTTTACCGAGCTCCACGTGGACGGGTACGATTCTACCGAGCCTTACGATGGCCGGGTACATTTTTACCGAGTCCTCTTTGAGGCCGGGTATGATATGATGATGATGATGCCCACAGAGGCGTATGTTTTTAAAAGCTTATGTATATATATGTATTATGCATTTCATGTCAGTAGCCCCCAGAGGCACTCAGATGTTATAGGTTGTATCTCCTCTATCTCTCTTTACGTTACTGATCTTGTTTATGCTTTCCTGCCTTACATACTCGGTACTTTATTCGTACCGACGTCCCTTTTGCCTGGGGACGCTGCGTTTCATGCCCGCAGGTCCCGATAGACAGGTTGACATTCCTCCTAGTAGGCTATCAGCTCAGCGAAGGTGTTGGTGTACTCCACTTGCTCCGGAGTTGCCTATTTGGTCAGTATGCTTTGGATATGTATTGATTGGTATGGTGGGGCCCTGTCCCGACCTTTATGATTTTATGTACTCTTAGAGGCTTGTAGATAGATGTCAGGTGTATGGATACTTGTATTGCCTTGTCGGCCTATGTCTTGAGTTTACAAATGGTCATGTCGGCCTTATAGGCCCGTATGTCACATGTATAAGTTTGTATATCATGTTCGGTCATCATATGTTGAGTATTCCCTTATGTTTTATTCTTGTTATCTCATGACATGTTTTCTATCTCATTTACCCTTGGTAGTATGATAAGAAAGATATGTTACGTTGGTACTCAGTTGAGTAAGGCACCGGGTGCCCGTCGCGGCCCTTCGGTTTGGGTCGTGACATTGATCCTCTCTAATTGTAGTTCAAAGTTTCTCCAAATAGCTAAAAATAACAACCTAGCAGCTGCTATAATGATACGATGCCCTAAAATAGTCATAAAGTCCTATTTACAGGGCTCCCATATTCTCTAACAAAAATGCCCTTCGGAGGGTTCTGCGGCTGCAGTTCAGCTTTTGCAGTTCACACTCTAGCTGGGTTGATAATGATGTACTTTCAATAGGAGGAGCTCGGCGGTCGCACTTTAGCTTTTACGGTCGCACTTGAATTTCTGCAGGTCACATTTGAGGAGGCTTTAGACTTGATTAATTGCACATTCTCTGATCTTTCAAGCTTTGTCAGTGCAAACCTGTTTTGTAGACCAAGTGCGACCACACATTTTGGTCTGCAGACCGCACTTCTGTCTATAATCCTTGAAGCTTCAGTTCTTCTTCTGTGGCCGTATTTCATCTTCTGCAGACCGCACTTGCTTTTGCATCTGTAGTTGAAATTCTACGAACCACACTTTTCTTAGCATTTCTCCTCTTTGTTGAACTTGGCTAGAACATATCCTTTTTGAGTTGTTTCTCTTCATTGAGCTCACATTCTCCAACACACCTGCAATTCAACTATTTCTATTAGATTCAGAGACAAAAATCATTACTTTCGGACTAAAAACTATAGCAAAAAGGTACTAATAAGTGGTTAAAAATCACACTTATCACTAATCATGTAATTCGAATAATCACTACAACTCAATAACCTATTTCAATATGTATAATCTAATCATATAGTTACAGGATCTAATCCTCCACGAAAAGTAAGAAATTCTGCATATTTTGACCATGATTTAACATGAGTAATTAAGCCATACAACCACAAATCATGAAGCATAGTCATAGAATCAAGTGAAACATGGATAATAATTTCACATAAATCTAAACAAAGAATATCACAAGTCAATCCATACCGGATATGGTCATAAGCTAGATATGCATATACGCTCGTCACCTCACATATACGTGGCTCCTAAATCAAGTAACAAGTAGAAAATAGATTATCTATGGAGAGAATTCCCTCCTACAAGGATACACAAGAGACTTACCTCAGCCCTGTAAGCTTTAGATCAATCAACAACCACCTATTCGTCCAAGTCCAACTCCAAACGACTCGAATCTAGTCAAATATAACTCAATAGTGTCAAACAAAGCTATAGGAATTAGTTCCAAACAATAAAGCTTCAAACTTTAATCAATCCCCAAAATTCAACAAAAGTTAATTCGGCCCCACATGGTAAAAACCCGAATCTAAGGGTAGATCCCAACCATCCATAATCTCACGAGTTCAAATATATGAAGTGCGAGTTCTAGTTGGAATCGGTTGCCTTTTAGGCCATGTTGTATCTTCCGAGTGCATTAAGGTGAATCGTAACAAGATTGAGGTAGTTTAGACTACCTAGACCTACTTCGACTATAGAGATTCGGAGCTTCTTGGATTTTGCGAGTTATTATCGCTGGTTCATGGAGGGGATTTCATCAATCTTAGCCTCGTTGACCAAGTTGACCCAAAAGGGTGCTCTTTTCAGATGGCCCGACGAGTGCGAGATGAGCTTTCAGAAGCTCAAGACTACATTGGCTACAACCCTCGTGTTAGTGGTAACAACCCAACCGGTCGTTTGAGCTCTAGCATGTCGTTCAGAGTTTTGAGGCCTTGAGTAGCTTCACTTCATGTATTATGACTTACACGTATGGTCGGAATTGAATTTTGGAAAGTTCGAAGTTGATTTTAAAGAAAATTCTCATTTTAGAAGCTTTAAGTTGGAGGTTTGACAAAGGTTTGACTATTTAGTAAACGATCTCGGAATTGGGATTTGAAGGTTCCAACAGGTTTGTATGATGATTTTGGACTTGGGCGTATGTCCGGATAAGGTTTTGGATGACCTGGAAGCTTTTCGGCGCCTATTGTGGAAAGTTGGCATTTTGGAAGAATTTTATAAATTTGGGTTGAAGTGTATTTTAATGTTATCAATGTCCATTTGGGATTCGGAGCCAAGGAATAGCTCCGTGTGGTGATTCTGGTCTTAGGAGCGCGTCCGGATGTGGATTTGGAGGTCCGTAGGTCATTTCGGGGTCATTTGGCGAAAGTTAAAAATTTGAAGGTTTTTGGGAAGTTTGACCTGGGGTGGACATTTTTATATCTGGTTCCGATTCCGATTCCGGAAGTTGGAGTGGGTCCGTAATGTCAAATGTGACTTGTGTGCAAAATTCGAGGTCAATCGGACATGATTTGATAGGTTTCGGCATCAAATATAGAAGTTTGAAGCTCTAAAGTTCATTAAGCTTGAATTGGGGTGTAATTCATGATTTCCATGTTATTTGGTTTGATTTGAGGCCTCGAGAAAGTTCTTGTCATGTTTTGGGACAGGTTGGAGTGATTGGATGGGATCCCGAGAGCCTCGGGGGTGTTTCGGGTGTTATTGGATCATTTTGGGCTACTTTAGATGCTGGTTTGCTCATGTCTAGTGTTGTTCTTCGTATTCGCGAGGAGCCTCTCGCGTTCGCGAAGAAGGTTTTTGCTGCTGGGACTTTGTTCTTCGCGTTCGCGAAGAGATTCTCGCGTTCGCGAAGAAGGAATTCGTGTTGTCCGTCGTCCGATTTTGGAAGCTTATATCTCGCAATCTATAAGGAATTTGGAGATGATCCAAAGATGCAAGTTGTAGCACTTTGTGTCTAGTTTTCATAAAATCAAACCATTTGGAGTTTGGAGTTTTGTACGAAAAGTTATGGTTGGTACACTACAGGTTGTCCGGGAAGATGTTTGGAAATCGCGAAAAAGAAATTTGTATTGCATAGGGCTAACTTTGGCAGCTTATATCTCGAAATCTATAAGGAATTAGGAGATGACCAAAACATGAATGTTGTAGATCTTGGTGTCTAGTTTTCAGAAATTTAAACCATTTGTCATTTGGAGTATTGTAAAAAAGTTATTACCATTATACTAGAGGCTGTCTGAGAAGAGTTTGGAAATAGCTTTTGAAAATTTTGTGCACCGCGAACGCGATGGGAGGCTCGCGAACGCGAAGAAGGAAGTCGGGGAAGTGTTATAAGTCCTCTATTTCGGACCTTTGAGCCAT
This sequence comes from Nicotiana attenuata, assembly GCF_001879085.1. Classification (NCBI taxonomy): domain Eukaryota; kingdom Viridiplantae; phylum Streptophyta; class Magnoliopsida; order Solanales; family Solanaceae; genus Nicotiana; species Nicotiana attenuata. Next base: position 448,888 of record NW_017670448.1, read on the forward strand.
TATTTCGTATTTTTAGTTGAGAACCTCGGGATTTAGCGAGTTTGGAGAGGAATTTCACCACAAACTTGGGGTAAGCATTCTTGACTCACTTGTGATTATATTTCATGGATTAATCTTCATTTTCGGCATTAGATTATTGATTTTTCAATAAGAAAACGGAATAAATTTCTATAATTTTACAAAGAAATTTTTGAGTGTTGAATACCGATACGGAGTCTGATTTGAATGAAATTAGTATGGTTGAAATCGTAATTGAATGGGTTGTCAGATTTTGTGAGTTTCGTCGGCATCTGAGACGTGGGCCCCACCTCCAACTTTTCGAGCGGAGTTGGAAATTTTTATAAATTGTTAAATTTCAAGCATTGGAGTATAATTTTTGATTAATTTGCACGTTGTTTGACTAGTTTCGGATTGAACGGCACCAGCTTTAGAGCGAAATTATGACCAGAAAGTGGGCTTTAAGACGAGGTAAGTCTCTTGTCTAACCTTGTAAGAGGGAATTCAATCCATAGGTGATTTGAATTATTGTTTGCTACTAATTGTGGGGGCTACGTACGTACGAGGTGACGGGAGTCCATGCATAGCTACTAATTATGCTTATGTCCGGGTAGTCTTAGGTTTACACCATGCCTTGTTGACACCGTTATTTGATTATGCTTATTATTTGCCTTGAATAGAGCTGGGATTAAGGATTTCAGGATTTAAAAGTTTTCAGTTTGAATTTCTTATTCTTGGAAAAAATTGAGGAATATTACGATAACTTTGAGAAATCTATGTTCACTCGCGTTGCAAGTATATTCCACAAGCGAGGTAAATTCCACTACTCTCATGGGAGCGGGGCGTTCGCCTCGGTAGCTTAATAAATGCATCTATGGTTCGTGTCATCCGACCCTCGGCAACGCACAGTTTATATATTTGTATGTTGGATCGGGCCGTACGACCTCGGCATAATTTGTGCATAGAAGCCCAATTGTAATTGATATTGTTTCATTGGCTTGAGAGATTAATTTGTTAAATGATGGAAATTAATTTGGGATTTACCATAGTGAAAGAATTGTTTATGTAGTTTTTGTTATTGAGTTTTCAGCTGTATTTACATAATCCATGCTTAATTATAATTTCGGTACTTTATTGTTAGCCCATGGTAAGTGTCGAAGTCGACCCCTCGTCACTACTTCTTCGAGGTTAGACTAGATACTTACTGGATACGTGTTGATTTACGTACTCATGCTACACTTGCTGCACATTTTGTGTAGGTACATATATGTTTAGTGGTCTTGTGGGCGTAGAGGCACGGCTATTGCGGAGACTTACGGTGAGCTGTATTCCATGTACGAATCCGCAACATACAGAGTCCCCATCAGAGTTATTTACATTCTCCTGTCTAATTTGTATTCTAGACAGGTGTTGTATGTTATCATATTTCCTAGTTGATGCTCATGCACTTGTGACACCGGGTCTTGGGGGTTCCTACTGGGGGTTTGGTATGGTAGTTCACGTAACTATCATTGTTTCATCCTGTAAATTCTATTTCATATTATTTAATTAATGGAAATATGATTACAAAAGTAATTAAAAAATGAGTAACTAAGTGGATCAATCAACATTGGCTTGCTTGATGGCGGTGTTATGCGTCATCACGACCTATAGTGGATTTTGGGTCGTGACCTTAGTGTTGCATATAGGCTCGGGATCTTACACTGTGTATTATGATGCGTTGTGTATTTTTCTTAGTGTGGTGTTAATGCAGGACGGTAGGGTGATTGCCTACGCATCTCGGTAGTTGAAGGTTCATGAGAAGAATTACCTTGTGCATGATTTAGAGTTGGCAGCCATTGTTCATGTGCTGAAGATTTGGAGGCACTATCTATACGATGTTCCATGTGAGGTATATACCGACCATCGGAGTCTCCAGCACATGTTCAAGCAGAAAGACCTTAATTTGTGAAAGCGGAGATGATTAGAGTTGTTGAAAGACTATAATATAACTATATTACATCATCCGGGGAAGGCCAATGTGGTGGTCGAAGCATTGAGTAGGAAGGTTGAGAGCATGGGTAGTTTGGCATATTTACCGGTAATGGAGAGGCCACTAGATATGGATGTTAAGGTTTTGTCAATCGATTTGTGAGATTGGATATTTTGGAGCCCAATCGGGTTCTTACTTGTGTTGTGGAACAGTCCTCATTGTTGGAGCGTATCATGGCTCACCAGTTTGATGATCCTCACTTGTTGGTGTTGAAGGACACGGTGCAGCGGGGTGGTGCTAAGGAGGTTGCAGTTGGTGATGATGATGTTATGCGGCTTCAAGGCCAGATTTGTGTTCGTAATATTGATGGATTGAGAGAGTTGATCCTCGAGGAGGCTCATAGTTCGCGCTATTCCATTCACCCAGGTGACACGAAGATGTACAGTGACTTGAAACAACACAATTGGCGGCAGTGAATGAAGAAACATATTGTTGCTTATGTATCTCGGTGTTTAAATTGTCAACAACTGAAGTACGAGCATCAGAAACTTGGTGGATTGACTCAGAGATTGGAGATACTTGAGTGGAAGTGGGAGTGCATCACTATAGTGTGGTAGGCTTACCATGGACCTTGAGGAAGCATGACACAGTCTAGGTTATATGGAACGGCTGACTAAGTCTGCACACTTCATTCTGGTGATGACTTCCTATTCTTCATAGCGGTTGGCTCAGATTTACATTCCGGAGATTATCCGACTGCACAACGTGCCCATTTACATTATTTCTTACCGAGGTACGCCTTTTACATTACATTTTTGAAGAGTCGTGTAGTGTGAGTTGGGCACGCGTGTCGAGCTTAGTACCTCATTTCATTCTCAGATGGACGGAAAGTCCAAGCACGCTATTCGGATCTCGGAGGTCATGATATGTTCTTATGTTATTGATTTCGGAGGTTCATGGGACCAGCTTTTACCTCTAGCAGAGTTCGTCAACAGCAATAGTTATCAGTCCAGTATTCAAATGGTGTAACGACCCGACCAGTCATATTTGAGTATTTTAGCCCTGTTCCCCTATTTAATGCCTCCTCTATGTTATATTGTGGTTATGTGACATGTCGGGTGGTTGGTTTGGTTTCGGGTGAGGTTCGGATTAAAATGGGTCACTTAGTCCCAAAGTTGGAAGCTTAAGTTAAAAGAGTTGATCGGAGTTTGACTTTTGCGTAGACAACTCCAAAATGGAGTTTTGATGGTTCTAATAGCTTCGTATGGTGATTTTAGACTTAAGCGTATGTCCGGATATAGATTTGGAGGTCCGTAGGCCATTTTGGCTTGAATTGGCGAAAGTTGGAAAGTTGAACATTTGGAAGAATGAGAAGTTAGACCGAGAGTTGACTTTATTTATATCGGGTCCATTTCTTAGTTTCGGAAATTGGAATAGGTCCATTGTGTCAATAATGACTTGCGTGCAAAATTTAAGGTCAATCGGAATTGGTTAGGAGTGTTTCGGCATTAGTTTTAGAAGTTAGAAGTTCATAAGTTCATTAGGCTTGAATCGATGTGCGATTCGTGGTTTTAGTATTGTTCAATGTGATTTAAGGCTTCGAGCGAGTTTGTATCAAATTTTAGGACTTGTTGGTATATTCGAACGGGGTACCGAGGGCCCCGGGCGTGTTCCAAATGGAGTTCGGACCATTTGTTCTTGAAATGGGATTGCTGGGTTTTTGAGTTTCTGGTTTCCTTCATCGCGTTCGCGAAGATTATACCGTGATCGCGTAGAGACTTAGTGAGTGATGGAGTTTTACTCTTCGTGTTCACAAAGACAGGGATGTGATCGCGATGGTTAGGGAGCTTTTGCATCGCGAGCGCGTGCGTGGAACCGCGTTCGCGTATAAGGAAGGAGAGGCAGTGGGGAGGCATGCGATGTTCTTCACGTTCGCGTGGCCTGGAACACGATCGTATAAGCTGAGGAACGCTAGTCACCGCCTTCGCGAATGAGTTCACGTGATCGCGTAAGAGGTTTTGTGAGATGAGAGAAATTGTTCACTACGATCGCGATTGCTTTTCCGCAATCGCGTAAGGCAATAACTGGGTAGCAGTATATTATTTCCAAATCAAGGGTTTTGTTCCATTTTCATCTTTCGTGCTAGAGACCTCGGTTTTGGGTGATTCTTGAAGATATTTTCAAGGAGTTGATCGGGATAAGTGATTCTAACTCGAATTCGACAATTATACATGAATCCATCATTGTTTTTCCCATTTAATTAGTATTTCGCATTGGAAAAATTGGGATTTTTTTGAAAACTTCATAAGCTATATTTGGAGGATTTGAAAGGCGATCGGAGGCTGGAATTGAATAATTTTAGAAGGGTTGGACGTATATAATCGGTGTTCGAATTTTGTAAGTTTGGTCAGGTTCCGAGATGTGAGCCCGGGGTTGAGTTTTTGTTTTTCTTTAAAAATTACAACTTTTTTGTCCGGAATAGTTTTCTATAGTTTGTGTGTATGTTATAAAGTTATTTTGGCTAGAATAGAGCCGTTCGTAGTTTGATATTCGCGGAAAAGGTTTACTAGTGGATTGAGTTAGCGTGTTTTGAGGTAAGTGTCTTGCCTAACTTTTTGGGGGGAGGGGGCGATTACCCCTTAAGATTGGTGTTATTTTTTGTTAATTGTGGTACGTGAAAGCCGTGTACGCAAGGTGACGAGTGGATACACGGGCTAAATGTGGTAATTGACCGATTTAAGCTATGTAGACTCTTTTGATACCTTTAGTTAAATTGTCATAACATGCTATATTCATCATCATTAATCTAGCCTTACATGCTTTACTTGACATTGTTAATACTTGTCTCATCTCTTACTTGTTATTTTCCCTTACACGCTTAGTTGAAGTTACTATTTCCTTATTGGCTTGTTAAATATTCAACTATTGAGTTGCCTTACTTGAAGTTGTTATTTCTTGGAGTATCTCATTGTTGAGTTTGGTGTTGAAGCTGTAAAAGTCGTGATCACATTGAGGCAAAGTTGTAAGTTGTTGAAATACCCTTCTTGTTAAGCCATTCACTTTCGGTTGCTATTGTTGAGACTCTTGTTCACATTGTCGTTTAGCCATGGGCTATTTATTGTGGAAATATAGTTATTGTTGACTTCTTTGGCAAGCAGTGGTTTTGGACGCTTGAGGTGAGATTTGTTATGTATTGTGATATTGATACACATGCGGTGGTATAAGGATAAGGGTTGATACGCATGCGGTGAGATAAGGTGGGCTCGATACGTGTATTGCTAGTAAGGGAACTACTTGAAGCCACGTGGTATGATAACGTGGGCTAAAACGCGGGTAGCTATTTTGGAAAAAAATTATTTTTAAAACTAGATGCAAGGCTCCGCGATAGGAAAGATTGTGATTGTGATTGTGAAATAAGATACGAGGCGGTACTGCGGACATAATTCTTGTTGTTCTTTTATTTACATCACCTGTGTTTTGTTTGCATCATTTCCTTGGTGTTCTTATTAGGTGTTTTCCTACCTTGATGCCTTTATTGCCTTAACTTTTGATGTAGCTTATCTTGTTGTATTTCTTCATTGTTTCATTCCTTGTTTCCATGATTATATTGTATCATACATGTTCAGCTTCATTATTTATTCCAGTAGGTGTCTTGACCTGACCTCGTCACCACTCTACCGAGGTTAGACTTTATACTTATTGGGTATAATTGTGGTGTACTAATACTACGCTTCTGCACATCTTTTTGTGCAGATCCAGGTACTTCATACCAACCAAGGCATTTGTGAGTTGAGCTTGGATCGGAGACTTCAAGGTATACCTGCCCGCGTTTGCAGGCCTCGGAGCCACCATTTATCTTAGTTTCTATTGCATACTCCTATTATAGATATTGATGTATTAGGAATGTTTTAGTATACTCATGTAGAATTTGTGACTCGGTCTCATCAGATTTTGGGTTCTATTTTAAGTTGTATTGTAGAGTCCTTTTTATGATAGATGTTGGTTTAATTGGAAGTTTGTTATTATTTTTGTTAATTCTTCATCTATGTTAGGTTTACCTAGTCTTAGATACTAGGTGCCATCATGACATCCTATAGAGAGAGATTGGGGTCGTGACAAGTTGTATAAGAGCTCTAGGTTCATAGGTGTTACAAGTCATAAGCAGGTTTAGTAAAGTCTTGCGGATCGGTACGGAGAAGTTTGTACTTATCTTCGAGAGGCTATGGATTTGTTAGGAAACTTTACTTCTTTGATTTATCATGCGAATTTGTTGACTTCGAAAATTCTAAATCTTTATTTTTCTATTCTCTCACAGATGGTAAGGACACGCATCGCTGGATCCGATGATCAGACACCCGCGCCCCCTGCTAGAGCCGTGAGAGGCTTGGGCTGGGGCAGAGGCCGAGGAGAGGCACGTGGTGCATCTAGAGCACCTGCCTGAGCTATGACTGAGGAGCCACCAGTAGCTCCAGTTGGGGGGAAAGCACCTGAGGCACATGTTGCCACCCCTGCACTTCAGGAGACCCTCGCATAGTTCTTGAGCATGTTTGGTACTCTAGCTCAGGCGGGGTTGATTCAACTTGCACCAGCCACATCTCAGGCTGGGGGAGGAGCTCAGACTCTCGCGACCCGTAACCTAGAGCAGCAGGTCCATGTTGACCAGGTCCCAGAGGTTGTAACAGTGTACTCAGTTATTCCAGTTCAGCCTGAGGTTAGGGCAATAACATCTAAGGAGGTGCAACTTAGACTTGAGAGGTAAAAGAAGTACCACCCTCCTACTTTCAGCGGCCTAGCTACAGAGGATGTACTGGGTTTTCTGGAGAAGTGCCACTACATTCTCTGCACCATGGGTGTTGTGGAGACGAGCGGAGTTGCTTTTAGTACATTCCAGCTGTCGAGACCAACGTATCAGTGGTGGCGGACTTACAAGGAGGGCAGCCCAGTCGATGCAACTTCACTCACATGGGCTCATTTTTTAGAGATGTTCTTGAGAGATTTTCCTAGAGCCTTCAGGATGCATGGCGCATAGAGTTTGAGCAGCTGCACCAGAGTAATTATCAGATTCAGTGAGTTGTCTAGACATGCACCTGCCTTGGTTTCCATAGTTAGAGAGCGAGCCTGTCGAGTTATTGAGAGGCTTAAATATGGTATTAGATTCGACATGGCTCGAGAGTCAGAGACAGATACCTCATATCAGCAGGTAGTAGAGATTGCATGGAGATTAGAGGATATGCTGGGCCGGGAGAGAGAGGACAGGGAGGCCAAGAGGCCTCAAAATTCTGGCGGATATAGTGGTGCCTGTGCCCCAGTTGCATCCCATCATGGTAGAGGCTATGTGAGTTGTCCAGTTCAATCAGCACTTCCAGCTTCCAGTAGTACTCCGGCTACTCCCAGGTTTTAGGTTGCACATTATACAACCGCCAATGTCTAGTGCATCTCCTGCGTGGGTCGCTTTCAGTGGTCAGTCCAATAGACCAGGACCGAGCCAGTTTCAATAGCCACGTCTTCTAAGAGATTGTTTTGAGTGTGGTGATACTCGTCATATGGTGAGGGACTGCCCTAGACTCAGGCAGGGTGCACCTCTACCGACTACTCACGATCCACGTATTCCATAGGGTCCCCAGACTTCTCAGGTCGTGGTTACTGCTCCGGTTGCCGCTCCACCTACACAGCCAGCTAGGGGTGGAGGTCAGGTGGGCAAGGGTCGCCCTAGAGGGGGAGGACAGGCTAGATGTTATGCTTTTCCGGGTAGGAGAGAGGTGGTTGCATCAGACGCTGTTATCACAGGTATTGTTCCAATTTGCCATAAAGATGCATCAGTCTTATTCGATCCAGGCTCCATTTACTCATATGTATCATCTTACTTTACTCTGTATTTGGGTTTATCTCGTGATTCTTTGAGTTCTCTTGTTTATGTGTTCATGCCTATGGGAGATTCTATTGTTGTTGACCGTGTGTATCGGTCATATTTAGTTGTTATTGGTGGTTTTGAGACTAGAGTTGATCTATTGTTGCCTAGTATGGTAGACTTTGATGCTTTCTTGGGCATGGACTGGTTTTCGCCCCATCATGCTATTCTTGAATGTCATGCCAAGACAGTGACCTTGCTATGCCAAAATTTCCACGGTTAGAGTGGGGGGGGGGGGGGGTACATTGGATTATGTACCTAGCAGGGTTGTGTCCTTCCTTAAGTCACAACGGATGGTTGAGAAAGGGTGTGATGCATACCTAGCCTTTGTGAGAGATGTCAGTGTTGATACTTCTACCTTTGAGTCAATTCCAGTGGTGAGACACTATCCAAATGTATTTTTGGCAGATATTTCGGGCATGCCGCCCGATAGAGATATTGATTTTGGTATTGACTTATTACCGGGCACTCAACCCATTTCTATTCCACCATATCATATGGCCTCGGTGGAGTTGAAGGAGTTAAAGGAGTAGTTGCAAGAGTTGCCTGATAAGGGTTTCATTTGATGTAGTGTGTTACCTTAGGGTGCTCCAGTCTTGTTTGTGAAGAAGAAGGATGGTTCTATGCGCATGTGGATTGATTATCGGCAGTTTAACAAGGTTACATTGAAGAACAGATATCCATTTCCACGTATTGATGACTTGTTTGATCAACTACAGAGCGCTAGAGTTTTCTCAAAGATTGATTTGCGGTTAGGTTATCATCAGCTAATGATTCGGGATTCGAATATTTCGAAGACTGCCTTTATGACTAGGTATGGTCACTACGAGTTCCTTATGATGTCATTTAGGCTGACCAACGCCCCAGCAACATTTATACACCTGATGAATAGTGTATTCCATTTATATCTTGATTCGTTCATCATTGTATTTATTGATGACATCTTGGTGTACTCCCGCAGATGGGAGGATCATGAGCATCATTTGAGGATTGTGCTCGATACCTTGAAAGAAAAGAAGTTGTATGCAAAATTTTCAAAGTGTGAATTCTGGCTTGATTCGGTGAAGCTTTTTGTGACGACCCGACCCGTCGTCTCATGAGAACCGCTTTGTTTCCCCCATTTCCTGCTTCGTTATGCTTCATTATCAGTGTCTTGTGTGAAGGAGTTGAATTGGGTTGATTTTTGGAAGGAAATGAGACACATAGTCTCTTTAAGGAAGGCTTGTTTTGGAAAAGTCAACCATATGTTGACCTATGAGTTAGAGGGCTCGGATGTGGATTCCGACGATTCGGTTAGCTTCGGGGGATGATTTGTGACTTAGGAGTATGATCGGAAGTGATTTTGAAGGTCCGGTGTAGAATTATGCTTGAATTGGCGAAGTTAGTATTTTGGGGAATTCCGGTTGATAGGTGAAATTTTGATCCGAGGGTCGGAATGGAATTCCGAGAGTTGCTGTAGCTTCGTTAGGTGATTTGGGATGTATGTGCACAATTTCAGGTTATTCAGAGGTAAGTGATTTGATTATTAAAACTCATTTATGGGTGATTATAGACCATAATCCCAGCCTTTAATTCATGAAAAATAGTAGAAAAATAGGATTTTGGGGCCTGAGATTATGAGACCTTTAGGGGTCGATTTGAGGGGTCAAACGGACTCCGATTTTGGTGTTCTTTATATGTACGGAATCGGGAGAAGATGAAGAATACTTTTCTGTAAAAAATTCTGAGTTTCGAGAAGTGGGCCCGGGGCTCGGGTTTTGTCAATTTCGGGATTATTGATGTTTTTCGATTATTTTCGATTGGGTATTGATGCTATAGCATAATGTGACGTATTCTTTGTGGTTTTGGTCAGATTCGACGCGCGAGGAGGTCGATTTGAGAGGCAAGGGTATAGCGAGCCAGGATTTTGGCCGGCTTGAGGTTAGTAATAGATGTAAGTGCTGTGTTGAGGGTTTGAAACCCCGAATTTGCACATTGTAGTGCTATGTTGAGCTGACTTGCACGCCGGATAACGGGCGTGGGGTAGAGCACCGTCGGGGATCGTGACTTGGTCCGTCCCGCTTAATAAAATTACTACCTAATTGATTGAAGCTTAGTGAGATCTTTATAAAAATGGATTAATTGTCATAATTTGGCCTCGTGCCAACTGATTGAATCCTTCAGGGATTGTTTTTACTGGTTTCTTACCATATTTTCAGACAATTGAACTCAGTCCTAGTATTTAGTACTGTTTTGCAAACTCAGCCACTTTTTCTCAAAACTTGGAACTTAAATAATATTTCTAATGAAGTTTGGGCTGAATATTTCTATATTATTGTGCCCGAGGGGCTTATATGATTCTGGACTGAGTATGGGATCGGGCTGCGCGCCGCAGCAGTATTATATTGATATTGATATGAGGCTTAGGGCCTAATGGATGCCACGAGATGGCTTGATATTGCGCTTAAGCCGTAAGGGGCCCCTCCCGGAGTCTGCACACCCCCAGTGAGCGCCGTCGACGATAAATAAATGGAGCGGGCTGCACGCCGCAGCAGGTACTAGAGAGTACCGTACTATTTGTTGCATGTCTTAATTGATTGTCATTCATTTACTTATCTGTTGTAGCATCATTGTTTTCATTGGTTTATTGAGTTGATATTATCTGGATTAAACTGCTGTAATTATAGCTTACATTGTGCCTATCCAGGATTTCTTACTCTCAACCCTTATTTATGTTTATTACTCTCTGGGTTGGAAGTACTCACATTACTCCCTGCACCTTGTGTGCAGATCTATGTGCACCCACTGAGGCTGAGTGAGGATTTCTCTGCCGAGCATCATATCTGGGAGCATCAAGGTAGCTGCATGACGTCCGCAGTCCTGATCTTCCCATCTAACCTATTTGCTTTATTTTCGCATTTCTTTAGAGCAATATGTAGTAGGTTGACACCCGTGTATTAGAGGCTCAGACTTGTGACACCGGATTCTTCGGGCTGTGTAGTAGTATTTCTACTTGGGTTTTCCGCATGTTTTAATTATATTTCAGAGTTTCAGTATTATGACTTAGTAATTATTTGTGTTAATTGAATCATGAACTGTATAAAAAGGGTTAAGGTTGTTGAATTNGTATAGTATAACCTACCTAGATGTAGTAAATCCATAAGGATAGATATACAAGGCTATGAAACAAGAGATAACAATAGTCTTAAGTTCGATAAAGTACCAAGAGAAAGATATCAGTACACCTATAGAAGCCTAGAGGGACAGCTTGTCATAATTCTGTATATGTTCATAAAGTGAGGCTTAGAGATTGGCTAAAAGATGGAGGAAAAAGGGAAGAAGAGTCGCTAGGCGCTCATACAAGAACACAGTCGTACATACTGCATGACATAAGGTAGCAAATGTTACGATGTTGGAAAGAAATACAGCTCAACACAGAGATAACAACCGGGGCACCTTCCAGGATACCGTCCTGTACTCCCAATTACAAATATCCAGTAGATCTCCCGGGATACCGTCCCGTAGTCCATCATATATGTTACACCCCAAGTTTTCATACGTGAGAGTACGTCGTAAGTCATTGATGTAAGCTCGAAAATGAGATTATATTTGGAAGCAAATAAAGTAAGTTAATCATGTTACCTTGGAGGTTACAAATATTTAAGATCATGAATAACAAGTACCAAAAGGGTTGGAAAGCTTAGTCGCTAAACGAATTGAAGAAAATAAGTTTCGTCAAAAATCGACAAGTTTGGAATGTTATAACATATTCTTTTGGGGTGAGACTAGGGTGATTAACATGATGAGGAGGTTAATTTATGAGTTATTGTAGTCGTATGATAGTCGTGTGTTATGTTTTTAAGTCAAACGAGTTATGGAACAAAAGTTAGCAAAGGTCATCACAAGTTGCATTCATAATGTGCTGAAATTTAGGTCAAATGTAGATGCACTTTTCTCCCAATATACTTGGAATCAATGGATGATCTACATATCAAATTGAAGATCTACGAGTCTAATTTCCAACGCATTAAACCGTTCGTCAATACGACATCGGAGTAGAGAGATATTCGTGTTTTCGCGAGACCGCGCAAGCAGCTCCCTATGGGACCCACTTAGGCGGTGGTTGACCTACTTCAATTTATAAACGATTTGGACGCCTATTTTTCACTTATTTTCAACTCAACTTCGTCTCCAAACTTCTCCTAACCCTTCTAAACAGATTCCACAAGGGTTTGAAGTGATTCCAAAGTAATTACACCATATTTCAACATCAAAACTTAGTTCTAGTGAAGAACAACACCTCTTTGAGGTTGTGTTGTCATTGAGGATTGTTGTGGGCTGTATTTGGATGAAATTCCAAGTTGTTGCCGCTGTATAGGTGAGTATAACAGCCTACTAATTGTGCTTAAGCTTGCTTGTATGTTGGTTAAGTTGTTAGGATGATAAACTACAAGATAGTACTTGGATTAGCTTAAGTCACTTCTATGGTGTTGTATTGCTATTGAGGGTTGTTGTGAGCTGAATATAACTTCGATTTCGACTTGAAGTTACTATAGGAGTTGTGTGTATTGTGTTCTTGCATGTGCTTAAGGTTATCTTGATGTTGATTAAGTTAAATGGATGGAGTAGACATGAACTAGTGAATAAAGCTACTAATTGAAGATAGTTGGAGTTGAGGATTGTTTCCTTTGTTATAAATATATGGTATAAGGATGGAATCATTGATGAATGACTTCATTATCATGTTAATGATAGTTTTAAATTAATGTAAGAAGTCTATAAGGGGTGATATGGGTTATACAGATTCCAATCGGAGCTTGCCGCTCGTCGTGAAATAGTTGTGACTTGTTGTTGTTATATGGTGTCTTGTTATTGATATTTATAGGTTGCTGGACTTCCCTGGCTGTTGTTGTTGGTATATGGTATTGGAGGAGGCCCTTGTTACAAGGGAGATGCTGCCCGAATTTACGTAGATGAGCTACTAGCTTAAGTTACAGACTTAGCCTTTGCTCAACACTGATTTTGAATCTCCTTATGCTATGATAGATCGAGTTGACTTGTTTGAAGAGTTGCTTAGAAGGTATTAAGGACTCAACATGTTTAAGGTATGTTAAGGCTCTTCCTTCATTCTTTTGGCATGATCTAAAGTGAAACGAACATAAACGATACGCTATTTCATAATGAATCTACTCCTAGCAACTAAGGTTGTCCATGTTATTCTTTCCTTACAAAGTTATTCCAAGAAAGTATATATGATCCTTGAGTCCTAGTGAAGTTCATATTGATGGTATGATGTCCATAATGTTAATCGATGGTGCAATGACCTTATGTCACTCCAAAAGGTTTAGAACGTGACTCCATGAGTCCAGCATGCATTATATATGTATCTACTTTACTCTACCGAGCCGCGCTATAGTCGGCCGGGTATGGCACCTATTGTGCAACCACTGATCAGTTGGGTTTACCGAGCTCCACGTGGCCGGGTATGATTCTACCGAGCCTTATGATGGCCGCGTATGTTTTTACCGAGTCCTCTTTGAGGCCGGGTATGATATGATGATGATGATGCCCACAGAGGCGTATGTTTTTAAAAAGCTTATGTATATATATGTATTATGCATTTCATGTCAGTGCCCCCCAA